>NC_051234.1:11487129-11749629 GCF_015220715.1 Pygocentrus nattereri | reverse complement strand
TCTAATTACTGCCCTCCACCGCTGTCACTGTTAGACAACGCAGCACTTTAACAACACTTACACTGCTAAACACAGTTTAGCTCACCCGCCTCTCCTCATCTCTGAGAGCAGCTGGATGCTTCACTCCTCTACACAAGTTTGTTTAAACTTTCCAGATGTGGTTCATCACTGTGTAAATGCAGAGGCAGCAAACAACAGATTAATGAAGCATTTTTATCTTCAATAATGTTGAAGGATTCATATTTCAGTGGAAATGTGTATTCTTTACAAAACTGGTCTTCATAGGTGAGTGAGCAGGTGCCTTTTTGGGTGGGTGTGAATAGTTTCTCACAGCAAGGGGTTCTTGCCCCACCCCTTTCACTCTTCATTGCTCAATAGCAGCTCAACAAATTTTCACAAGGGGAACTGCAGAAAGAGGCTATTAAAACTTTTAGCACGCAGGGTTTTATCTGAAACCTGTTCTGAAATGGTGTTAGTATGGATAGAGTAGGAATGCTGTATGTATAGTGGTATTATAGATAGTGTTAGTATGTATAGTATGTTAGTATGGATAGAGTAGGAATGCTGTATGTATAGTGGTATTATAGATAGTGTTAGTATGGATAGTGTTAGCATGAACAGTGTTGGTATGGATAGTGTTAGTATGGATAGGGTGTTAGTATGGATAAGGTGTTAGTATGGATGGGGTGTTAGTACGGAAAGCCACTCCTGTGCTGAGATGAAAGCGGCCCCTGAAGGCAGAGCTGAGCGGAGCTGGATGTGATGGGATTTTTACTCAGGACACAAAGTTTAATATCAAAGTTCTCTAAATTTATTCACTGAGAGGAACTTTTCCAGCTCAGCAAAGTGCCGGAGGATAAAGACTCGGCACAAAGATGTAAAAGTTGAACTTCACTTTATTAGGAAACGTTTAATAAGGGGCACAGCTTACAGCAACTCAACTGTCCGAGTGATTAAAACAACAGATTGAAAACGAGTAAATTTCACAATCAGAGGTGAATAAAGTGTCAGAGCACAAAAGGCAACATTAACCATGACTCAGAACTCAGAGAGAGAGAGAGAGAGAAAAAAAAAAAAAAAAAAATCAAACCAGGAGGCATTTCCCATCATTCCTGTAACACAAGCTGGAGTTGTGAGGCAGTGCTGAGAAGAACTGAGGAGGTGTGAAGTAAATCAGACTGATACAGAATTAACGAAGGAGCTGAAGATGATTGCAGTCGTGCTGATGGGGATGAGACGTATGCGAAGAACTCCTCCATTTGTTTGGGTTCTCCGGGCGGCTCTTGCCTCACTCGTTTTCGAAGCGGCTGTAGGGATGATCCGAGTCGGGAATGAGGCCTGAAAACCAAACAGGAGAAAAAAACAAAAAAAAAGAAAGACAGAGTACGTTTAGAGGAGACGAGTTCTGCTTTCTCCTCATTCCACCGTTCCCCAGAGGATCCGAGGACACATGAGGGGTTTTAATCAGCTCACACACACACAGGGTGAAGATCTCTGACCTCAGTGAATTGATTTGTTTACGTTTCTTTACAAAATGATTCAATTCATTCGCAAGAGTTCACTATATGACTCGACTGCAATTTCTTAGTGAAATCCATTATTATTAAAAACTGAGTATCTAAATGGAACTAGAGAATTAACTCCATGCTGAAGTTCACTAAATAACGGCAATTTATTTTTGGCCATTTTGACATTTTCAATATATTTTCCGTATAGAATTCTGCAGGGATTGGGTTATTGACTAACATTCCAAAAAAATCACCATGGCTAAATCACCACCATGAGATGCATCAATTAATTGCATTGCTTGTATTTGTTCAGCAGTGCTGCCCCCCTCTGGCACCTGTGTGTAGTTACACTGTGAGAGGTTTAGAGGTCAGTCAGATCTGTGCGTGTGTTGGTGGATCGGTGCTGTAAGAATCAGAGGGAACAGAGCAGGTCTTCATCCATCACACTGTCTCTCACTCACTCTCACACACCACAAATCACCCACTTTTCTGAGCACAGCCAGCTGAGAGGTTGACGTTAAATATGTATTCTACGTCATTAATGACCTAGTACTCTGTGAGCGAAGGCTGGCCAAAGTTGGCCCATGTAGTCTGTTTTTGACTGTCAGAGTCACACAAACTCTGCCCCCCCTCATCCACTAACAGAACAACAGTGGGGTTCCCGACCACTCATTTTTTGTGAATTTTGAAAATTTTGAAAAGCCTGAATGGAAAATGCCCGAAAACCAAAAATGATTTTATACTAGGATGAAGCGGAAAAGCTGGAATATCACTAACCTGAATGTGAAAAAGGGTGGCGGAAAAGGGTTTTTCAAATAAATGAATGTGTTTCCATGAATTTAATATCCCAATAACTGCAGATCCGATCAACGCATTTACATGCATTTGAGTAATTAGATAATGAGGAAACTCCTGGTCTACACGAGTCAGACAGTCATCAGATTTCTGCTTTACAACCAGCCAATAAATTCACAGAAGACGACGCAACATAAACGTAACATAAAACTCAAACTTCACGCCATTTATCGGATTTCTTAATAAGATTTTTAAACCTTACTCCGATCTAAGAAATCAGATTGCTGTTTACACGACCACTTAATCAGACTAACTGCAGAAATCTGATTATGACCGGATTACTGAGAGCTTGTAAATGCACACAGTGCCATATCGAGCTGTAAGTCTGATTCTGTGAATCACATGATTGTGATTTGGTCCAATCGAAGCACAGAGCTTTCCGAAGGTTGTTTTCCACATTCTGAAATTTCTGATCAGAGCTGAAAAATGTCTCTGAACAATGAGCTCCAGAGCTGTCTGGTGTGTTTGCGTCCCCAGATGTGAAATGGGTGTAGTTGGAGATTTACTCCCTCATTAGGTGGCACTGTTGTTTGTCCCGGCGACTCTAAGCTGCAAATGACACAACCGTAAAAAGACAGCAAGTGGAGTTAAATCTCTCCGTCTCACTCGTTTCAGCTGAGAATCACAGCAGCTACGTCACCGAAAGTCTGTTCACATACTGCAGAGGATGGAAACACGACGGCCTTTTTCTGCCAAAATTTCGCAAAGTTACCCAACGATTGTGAAATGTTTGAATGGAAACCCGGCCAGTGTCATAGTCACATAATCTGAGAATGCCTGCTGCTCTAAAGTGATTCTGGGGTTCAGGGTAGAAGACAGGAATGGTGACCCCTGGATGCACATCCATATCTGATATTCCTCATTTTCAGACTGCTGCAGGAATATTATAGGATTATTTAAACTCTTTCTGGACATTTTTACTTTAATTCTATTAACTGAAATTCTCACGATATTGGCGGATATTTTTGTGGTTGTGGCTGCTTTTAAATGATTAAAAATAAACCACTACAATCACAAATAAAAGATATATTTAATATATGTTTCAGAATAGGTTACTGAACACCAGCACATACAGTATATCTAATCTCTGTGTTGAGGACGTTAAGTGGCTGCCTTATTTTGCCTCATGCAAAGACCACCCCAGAGGTCAGGGCCTCCCTGAATCTACTTTGCATTTCCTCCTCTCCCTCACACGGGGCAATGTGGGCCTCCATTAATCACCCGGCGCTGTGCCAACGGTAATTAGCTCAGATGATTCATCATCCAGGAGGGGATGGCTGTGTGAGCTATGATCTTTTGACCCTGCAGAGGGCGGGGCAGCCAGTCTTATTACACTGTACTGCGCTCAGATCACTCTGAGACCGTCCGGCTCAACATGAAGGACGGAGACTCATCATTGAACTGAATTACATCAGAACACTCACACACACACACAAACATACAAATACACACACACACACACACACACACACACACACACACACACACGCATACAAACACGCAAACACACACACACACATGCATTCACACACAGACACACACACAAACATACAAATACACACACACACACACAAAAACATACAAATACACACACACAAACATACAAATACACACACACAAACACACACGCATACAAACACACATAAACAAACAAACACACACATACACACACACGCACATATATGCATACAACCACACACAGACCTACAAAGACCCAGAAAAGAGAACAAACATTTTTAAGCATTTCAGAGTGAAAAATAGTAAGTTATTTATTTATTTATTTTGTAAAAATCATTAGCCTGGTGTGGCTTTGTTGATACCCTGTATTTAAAATAAAGGGGTCTTTAAAATGTAAATAAAGTACAGTTTGGCTTTTAATGTAAAAATACAAATAAATCGATCAGAAAACAAAATAACTGATAATCCAAATAAAGGCTGGAATGGTTAATGTATGCTTTTGGAGATCAATTACTCTAAAATTCGGTTAAACAGTTGTCATTAACATTACTATTAATACTATTTTGTTCTAATTCGCTCTCCACTGCGAGAGCTGAAAGACTAATAATTTTTATATTGAAATCACGATTTAGGACAGCACAATTTTCAAATCCCAAGAGCCGCAATTTTTTAGAATTGTAGCCTACATTGTAAACAATGCTGTTTTAGGTTTTAAGAGAGGTTTTAAGAGGGGAACTTTTACCTAATAACGCAGAGTTTGTGGCCAGTCAGAGAAAAACCTCCATGTGTTGAGAAATTGCAACCTAATCTGACACCACATTCATCCACCAGAACATATTCATACTCCTAATAAGCACAGTTTAAATCAGTGTCGCAATATCAGTCTGAAAAATCACAATTATTATGTTTCCCCAATCGTTCAGCTTCTCCCTTCAGCGGCGCAGCTCAATAAGCCATATCGAATAAAGTGGCCAGATGCTGAGATGGTTTAGCTCACCTGTCAGTCATTAGTCAGCTATGATCACTCGTCATGCTGTGTAATTACTGGTCACAGTGATGTAGGCGGGTTAATGATGTAGGCGGGTTAATGATGTAGGCGGGTTAATGATGCAATGAAGTCCAGTGCCGAGTGGAATCAGTCAGCGCTAAGCAGGTCAGCACTCAGACGCAGGAAGTGCGCTTTAAAGTTTACGTGATGTCAAAATGACTTTTTTGCATGAATTTTTTTGCATAATTTAGATCAAATAGAATGTGTCATATCATAATGAGGTGAGTGATGACAAAATAAGCATATCAAACATGCTGATGCACATCCTGCCCACTCCACCCTCTTCTGCCAACTTCATGCAAATTAGATGAGCTACGACCAATCAGACTGTTGATATGTGGCAATGTAACGTCACGTCCACCACTAAACTACATGCTAAACATTCAATGTTGGAATATATAAGAAGCAGAAGACAACTATTGTTTGTGTATGTGCATGTGCTTCTAATACATTCCAGTCACTTCTGAAAATAACCAAAGATTATATAACCACAGAAAACATTTAACAATATTAAAGAGATGATGCAATATACATTATACTATATTATATTACATTACATTACAATACAAACATATTACTCACCATACTTCTTCCGAATTTCATCATGCCTCGCTCTCCTCTCCGCCTTCCTGCAGGAGGAAAAAAAAAAAAACAACAAAACAAACAAGAATTTTAAAGATGAATTTTAACCACCAATTACACTCAGACAGGGGGTCCCATCTCTGCATAGAATAGTTGTGCAAGAAGCTCATATCAAATGTAAATATTCCGGATAGGAATCTCTAATCTCTGATCATTTCCATCAAACGGAATGTGCGAGAGATGATGACATAAATGATACTGAGGAATCAAACCACTGAGCTTCATTCTGCTCTTGTTCTTGATGAATATTATGCAAACGAGCTGAGTGGTGACCAAACATATTACTGATGCATGGTGCTGTAGCCAATAGTGTCAAGCCATATAGCGCACTCCGAGCAGAAGATATAACTTATGGCTTAAAGTGTAAAAAAATACAATGTTAGGCTGCTTTGGGGGACAGAAATGGTCAGCAGCTCTGCACAGCATCCCTCTCCGAACCTCAAATTGTGTGTGTTTTAGGGTGTTTACACTCCAGGTAGGGCTGGCCGATAAAACGAAAACGATAATTATTGCAATATAACTTTTCCCCGATACAGCAATAAGAAATGTTCGATAAATTTTCAATATAATACACCATTCTCACACTTCCACGTTCAGCGAAACATGACTAGAGAGGGAGGTGGTGATGAGTGAAATGAGTCTTTAGCAACGTCTGAAACGTGGAGCTCCCTGTTTAAGTGGAGCGACTGGCGATCTGCTCTCCTTTCACCAAGTGTGAGTGATGAGATCAGTGGTGTAACTGTACTGTCCTACAGTGAACTCGCCTCTTTCCTTACACCCTAACAAGCCTTAGCAGCGTTAAATCATGTCTGCTCCTCTCAAGTCATATTTTGGTATTAGTGCATTCACAATCAACAGAAGTGAAAGAAAGAAGTGAGTTCATGTGAGTTACAGCCCTGATTTAAACGAAAGTAAACTGAGGAAGTTGTGAGGCATTGGAGAATGGGAAAGCACTACCTTTCCAGGCTAGCTGTTTTTTAGCAGCTGGCTAACTTGAAGCAGCTCCGTCACATGCACAACGATGATAATGAAGATCAAACAAGACAAAAACCACCGACATCAGTTTAAACATGCCTAAAAGGAGGATTCCGTTTTACCCCTTAAGCTACAACAGAACAGAGAAATCCAGTCTATTCTGCTAGCTGGTGTTTGAATACTGTGATAAGCTCTAATATGGATGTGGCAGGAGTGACGGCAGTGAGGAGGTGTGATCCATTAACTGACGTACCGAACCAGCTAATGTTTGCTGTTCGTACTAAATTGACGTTGTTGAGAAACTAGACAGTTTAGCTCCATTGTTGGCCACTTGTAATGGGATAGCTGAGTGCTTGTCACCAGACAGCTAAAAATCATGTTTTTTTTCTTAAATTATGATTACAAAAACTGAGGCTGTGCTTTTCCAGCTGATAAAAATCCAGACATTTTCTTCCACTCTCACATAACAAATATGTGAAATCTGTTTGGTGTTTGTCGTGTTCCGACCATAAAGGATCCTTTAAAACAGCGATTATCCACCCAGGGGCAAAAATCAGCCTTCAGATCTGAATTACTGATGATTTGACATTGATCACAATATGTTTCGATATCGAACGATATGAATTTTGTTTATCGTGATGACATCTTTGGCCATATCGCCCAGCTCTAACTCTAGAGCTTATTTCCAGATCCAGGTCTGTTTGCTCTGTGAGTTCAATGAGTGTGAAAGCTGTTTTTAAGTCCAGGAGTGGAACAGAGCGATCTCTGGTCCTCCTGAAATTGTGGTCTGGGTTTCGCTTCCAGCGAGCTCTGCTGTGGTCCGCTATCTGCTTCCAATGCCGGGTGATTGGCTCATTTTGTAATGTGACTGCTTCCCTTTTCAAGCGTGGTGACTGTGGCCACTGCTGTGGCCAGAAGAGCTGCTCTTCACCCCTTAAGTGTTGGTACCCAACTCCCTTAAAAGATGGTTCTTCAAGGGTTCTTTAGTAAAGAGCATGTTTCTGTACAGTGCCAAAAACACTCAAAGAATGTTCTGCATGATCAAAGGGTTCCTTGCATCTAGGGTTGCAACGGTATGAGATTTTCACGGTATGATAACCGTCTCAGAAAATACGCGGTATCACGGTTATCGCGGTATCATGGATTGTTACATATATTATTAAAAGATACACTGACCCTTAAAGAAATTACCACGAAAGTTTTTTTTGTTTAATTAACTATTTATTGTAGTTGAAACCTGGAACTATTATAAACAAAATATCTCCTTAAAAAAAAAATGCTGTACACCTGTTTTTGCAAAAACTGCAATATTAGATTATTGGTACATTGGAACAGCTTTTTTCATCAGGTGAAGGAAACCAGGTTTTTCCACTGCTCTTAAGGGCATCATGTCTTTGGCAATAAAATACGCCACAGCATGATTCAATTCTTGGGCTTGTTTAGATGAGGGATCTAACTTAATTCCCTTTGCAAATGACTGTGTGACAGTTGGCTGAGCTGGATCAGGAAATTTCTTTGCACAGCTAGCTTGTCCCTAAACCAATAACAGAATAATAATATTAATCAATTATATTTATAATAATAATAAAAAATAAATGTATATATATATATATATATATATATATATATATATATATATATATATATATATATATATATATGTGTGTGTGTGTGTGTGTGTGTGTGTGTGTGTGTAAAGATCCTGTATTTAAAATATTCAGTACAATTATTTAAGTTTAATTATTTAATTATTTAATATCTGAGCCTGTGTGCGTGTCTGACCAACTACTGTTGTAAACGTCCGTTTTACTGCCAAGTTAATATAACCAGAGACTGCAGAAAGAGGGGACTATCTATTTTATACATGATCCTCACAATAGAGGCACGTCAGATTTTAAATATAAACTCATGCAAATTAATGGCGTCTTTCACGTTGAGTCCGACTCCGGAAAAATCCAAATCAGTCTGTGAGGACCTGAACACGGACACCCGCATCCACCACAGCACGCGCTTCATAGCCACGGGCATAACGTTACTTCCAGCACCTGCATGCTCATAGTTCGGATGACTCAGCACTTTTGCGGGCGCTTAACGCGTGGGCTGTGCACGAATACAAAGAAAGGTTTTATAGTCGAAATTTCACGCATTTAGGGTCGGACTGAAATTATAAACGAGCACAGCGGGGTGGTGTTCTCGGAGATGGGAGAACAGGTTAGAGGTATTCCCTCCTTTAGCTGCCACTTTCCTGCCACATTGATTACAAATCGGATTCCCATCCTCGCGTGCATTTGGCGGGTATCCGAAGTAGTCCCACACTGCTGACTTTAGTTTAGCCTTTTTTTTAGGGGGACGGAGAATTGTTAAGTCTGTGGCACTCTCTGCCATTCTCACTGCTGTGTGCTTGTGTGACTGAAACGGAGCGGAGCTGCGCATGCGCGGGTGAGTTTCTGAGCTGGGTTGTGTTTTACCGGTAATGAGCAAATGCCCACGGTATGATAACCGTGCATTTTAATACCGTGGTATACCGTGGAACCGGTTACCGCTGCAACCCTACTTGCATCATGATAGCGTTATTCAGAGTGATGGGAAAAAAAATGCATGAATGTGCCCGAGATGGTTCTATATTTAACTTTTTTGAAAAAGGTTCTATGCAGCACACTAGACAGTTCTTCTGTTATTGTTGCAAGATTGACATCGTGATATTTGAACACCCCTTTTGGGTTCTATATAGAACCATCTACAAAACATTCTCCATCAATCTGAAGAACACTTTCATGATGCAAAGAACGGTTCAATTGTGCACAAGGTTCTCGGAGCGTTCATAATTCTATATACAAAGTTTTTCTTTAGTAAAGATCCCTTGAAAAACCACCTATTTTAGGCTTAAGGGAAAATAATAAGCAGTAAACAGACGATGCTATGCTGACCGTCCTGCAAACCTGCTTGCAGGAAAGTGACATACGGAGGTCCGTAATAAATCCATGGTTCCAACGGAATTCCTGTGTGTGAAAGCAACCCAGTGATAATGAACCCCCCTCCCCAAACAAGCCCAGAACAGGTCCTGGGTGCTGACTCAAGTGTTCAAAACAAGTGTGAAAACGCTCGCATTCTAAGTGGCCAGTAGGGGGCGGTGCAAACAATTCAGCTTATTTTAATGAATACACACTGTTAACGTAAACAAAGGAGCTACTGCAGCTTCTTAAAATATGAATAAAACTCAAAGTATAAAACCCAACCTGAATCAAGCACATGCTGGTTGTTAAAATTATCCTAAAATTCAGAGCTTTTTTATTTTTTGCAGCTGCAGTTAAACCTTGTTTGGTGTTCAGGTCTGTGGGACCCATTTTCAGTGTTTACCAAAAGAAAAAATGTGATTTATTATTATTTCAACCTCCGATTCTTGGCCTTTGCTCATTTTCTGTGAACATATAAAATAACCCATTTTCAGTGCCTTCACTCCGTTTACCCCCCACACATCTATATTACACATGTGGGGCTGGGCTGAACCCACAGGAAGTAAAAGTGTGGAAATGCCATGTCCTTCACTTTCTTCTCCTCCTACAATGCCTGCTGTTGGTTTGAACGAGTCTGTGTGTATGGCTACACTCACATTAGCAGGCTGAAGTGGCACAAATCTGATTTTTTTTGCCCTAATGTGACTCAGATCTGATGTTGTCAGAGCTGTGTGGACACACAAATCTGATCTTTGAGTAACAAACACATCAGCACCACACAAGGGCAAACAATCTTGCAATCTCAGGGAACTTCTGCACCCTCAGAAGCCCCCCTTCACATGGTCATGCCTGCCATCTTCAAGATACATCATCAGAAGGGGGTTTTCCAGTCTTTAAACTGGGAAATCTCATGCAAAGCATCGCTGTATGATGCAAACAAGCATGTTTATAACTGATGCAGCGGCGGTTAATTTTATTATATACCAGAGTGTCGATTTAACACCTCCACACAGTTTAATTTGAGTGTGTATTGATTTAGTTGGTTATATTGGTGCTGTAGGTGCTGGTTTGGAACCTCTTACCGATCGTCTGAGCGCTGTTTGATCTCCTCTCTCCTCCTGGCGTACTCCTCCTCAACGCGGTCCGGCCTGTGCACAGACACACGCGTCAATCACAGAACTTAAACTCTGAGAGCAGCAGTAAAGTTAAAGCGGCGAGGGGGATCTGAGCGCCTCCCGCAGGAACACACATCACACTGCTGACTACAAATGAGGAAAAACCTGAGTACTCAGCAGAATTAATATGACCAAGAAAACATCCACACTTTCCTCCTTCAGTCACTCCTCACGCACAAACTGCTGCTGTCGGCACAGTTCGCAAGTAAAAAGAGGAGCGCTCAGTCTTCAGTCCAGAGAGACCTACTGCTCGAAATGTCATCTAGCACTAATTAGATGTTTAGCATGTTCTAGAAGAAACGGTACAAGATTACACAGCAAATTTCTCCAAATTAGCACATGGGAGTGGAGAGAGAGAGAGCGCGCAGCAGGAGCTCCGGCGGGGGGTTAATGGAAAACGCTCTGAGAGGGAAAACACCAGGGAAAAAAAAAAAAAAGAAAAAAAAAAGAAAAACACGGGAATATATCAGATACAGAAACGGAGGCTTCACCCACATCGATGACTGACAGGAGTCAGGAGCCAGCTTAATTACTGACAATCTGCAAGCAGACTGTGTGAATCAAATGAAAATTATAGAGGCTTTTTAAATAAAACAGTAGAAGCCATATCACCCCCTACACTTCCTGTAGTGTATTACAGTCTGTCAGAATCACTGCGTGGATTACATGAACATTACAGAGCTTTTTAAATGAAACATACATCCATCCATCCATCATCGTTGACCGCTAGTCCAGACAGGATCGCGGTAGCAGTTGGGAGAGCAGAGAATCCCAGATGACCCTGTCCCCCGCAACTTCCTCCAGCTCATTCCCGGGGACCCCAAGGCCAACTTGGAGACATAATCCCTCCAGCGGGTCCTAGGACGACCCCAGGGTCTTGTCCCGGTAGGCCGTGCCTGGAACACGCCCACCGGGAGGCGCCCAGGGGGCATCCGGATCAGATGCCCGAACCACCTCAGCTGGCTCCTCTCAATGCGGAGGAGTAGCGGCTCTACTCGGAGCTCCTTCCGGATGACCGAGCTCCTCACTCGACCGCATAGCGTGTAGCCCGCCACCCGACGAAGAAAGCTCATTTCCGCCGCTTGTATTCGCGATCTCGTTCTTTCGGTCATTACCCACAGCTCATGACCATAGGTGAGGGTTGGGATGTAGATCGACCGGTAATCGCCTTTTGGCTCAACTCCCTCTTCACCATTACAGTCCGGTACAGTGACCGCATTACTGCTGCCGCCTGTCCCAGACTACGGCCGATCTCACGATCCCTCTTCCCGTCACTCGTGAACAAGACCCCAAGATAATTAAACTCCTCCATCTGTGGCAGGTCCTTTACCCTTACCTAGAGTGGGCATCCTTTTCCGGGCCAAGACCATGGACTCAGACTTGGAGGTGCTGATCCGCATACCAACCGCTTCAAACTCAGCTGCAAACCGCTCCAGCGAGCGCTGAAGGCATCCATGTGATTCCGCCAAAAGAACAACATGTGCAAATAGCAGAGACGCCACCCTCCGGCCTCCACACATAATGCCCTCCTGACCCTGGCTACGCCCTGACACTCTGTCCATGAATATCACGAACAAGAGTGGAGACAGAGCACAACCCTGGCGGAGTCCAACGCTAACATTGAAAGAGTCTGACTTAATGCCGAGTACACGGACACAGCTTTCACTCGGGAGTACAGAGATTGGATAGCCCGGAGTAGTAGCCACGGCACCCCATACTCCCGGAGGACCTCCCACAAGATATCTCGAGGAACATGGTCATAAGCCTTCTCCAAGTCCACAAAACACATGTAGACTGGGTTGGCAAACTTCCATGCCCCCTCAACAATCTGTGAGAGAGTGAAACGCTGATCCATTGTTCCACGGCCGGGACGGAATCCACATTGTTCCTCCTCAATCTGAGGTTCAACTATCGGTCGGAGTCTCCTTTCCAGCACCTTTGCATAGACTTTCCCAGGGAGGCTGAGCAGTGCGATACCCCGATAATTGGCACACACCCTCCGGTCCCCCTTTTTAAAAATAGGGACCACCACCCCAGTCTGCCAGTCCAAGGGTACTGCTCCCAAGGTCCATGCAATATTGCAGAGGCATGTTAGCTATGACAGCCCCACAACATCCAGAGCCTTAAGCATTTCTGGACGAATCTCATCCACCCCCGGTGCCTTGCTGCTGAGACGCTTACCAACTACCTCAGTGACTGTGGAACTTGACACCCCAGAAGCCTCTGGCCCTGACTCCCGTGAGGGAGGCACGTCTCCCGGATTAAGAAGTTCCACAAAGTGCTCCTTCCACCGACCGACAATATCCTCATTCGAAGTCAAGAGTTTCTCCACCCTTGCTGAATATAGCTTGGGCGCAGCCACCCCGACCCCTCCTGAGTCACTGGACAGTTGTCCAGAACCTCTTTGAGGCCGAACGAAAGTCTTTTTCCAAGGCCTCACCAAACTCCTCCCATGCCCTGGCTTTTGCTTCTTTTGCTTGCCTTTTTTGCCTGTCGGTACCTATCTGCTGAATTGGGTGTCCTTCGGGCCAACCAGTCCCTAAAGGCTTCTTTCTTCTGCTTGACGGCCTCCCTCACCACCGGTGTCCACCAGGAGGTTCTTGGGTTACCGCCCCAACAGGCACCCACAAGCTTTTGGCCCCAGCTACGCCTGGCAGCTTCCACAATGGAGGTGAACAGGGTCCATTCAGACTCCATGTCCCCTACCTCCTCCGGGACGTGAGAAAAGCTCTCCCAGAGGTGGGAGTTGAAATCATTCCGAACAGGGGCCTCCGAAAGTCGTTCCCAGCACACCCTCACTATTCGCTTGGGCCTATTGGATCTGACCATCAGTCTTCCCTGCCATCTGATCCAACTCGCCACCAGATGGTGATCAGTTGACAGCTCAGCACCTCTCTTCACCCTAGTGTCCAGAACATATGGTCCCAAGTCAGATGAAATGACAACAAAGTCGATCATTGACCTTTGACCCAAGGAGCTCTGGTACCATGTACACTTATGAACATCCTTGTGTTCGAACTTTGTGTTCGTTATGAACAATCCATGCCTGGCACAGAAGTCCAATAACAATTCACCATTCGGGTTTAGATCGGGCAGGCCGTTCTTCCCAATCACGCCTCTCCAGGTCTCCCAGTCATTGCCAACATGAGCATTGAAGTCTCCCAGTAGGACTATGGAGTCTGTAGGCGGGACCCTTTCCAGAACCCCGCCCACTCGCTCCAAGAAGGCCGAATACTCTGACCTGTTGTTTGGTGCATAAGCACAGACAACATTCAAAGTTTTCCTCTCTGCGATTTTAATTCACATTGAGGCGACCCTCTCGTCCACCGGGACAAACACCAACTGCAAGGTCACTAGCCAGGGACTTGTGAGTATCCCCACACCCGCCCGGCGCCTCTCACCCTGTGCAACCCGAGTAGGAGAGAGACTAACCCCTATCCAGGAGATTGGTTCCAGAGCCGACACTGTGGGTGGAGGTGAGCCCAACTATATCTAGTTGGTACCTCTTAACCTCCTGCACAAGTTCTGGCTCCTTCCCCCCAGTGAGGTTACATTCCATGTACCAAGAGCTAGTTTCTGCTGCAGGGGACTAGGCCACCTAGGGCCTCCCCGCAATCTCCCACTGCCAATATGGCACTGCACCGCTCCCCCATGTTGGACCTTGCAGGTGGTGGGCCCACACAGCCCTGTTAAATAAAATAGTAGAAGCCATATCACCCCTTACACTTCTTGTAGTGTATTACAGTCTGTCAGAATGACTGTGTGGATCATATAAACATAGAGGCTTTTTAAATGAAACAGTAGAAGCCATATCGCCCCTACACTTCCTGTAGTGTATTACAGTCTGTCAGAATGACTGTGTGGATCATATGAACATTATGCACAGCCTAAAAACTTACTAATTCCCCAGTTCACTGTTTTAATGATAAAAGGGAATTAAACATTATGCATTAATATTGAATACTAAACAACCTTTTTAAAATGAAACTAAATCATCTTTGAGGTGCTGTCCTCAGGCTACAAGTTCATTATGACATTTATTTTACAGTCGTATGACTGCTGTGCATTGCTCTAAAGAGTGTGACCAAAGCCACGCTTGCTTCCTTTGACTGCATGAAGTGCAAAACGAAAGCACGACACAGAAGTGGCAGAGAACAAGAACTGATTCTTCAGAGAAATTAACCTCACTGCGGTGAACTGACGCAGGAGAAAACCATGCACAGGGATAGTAAAGGGTTCCCATCCACCTCTTCTTTAATAAGGATTAAAAAGAATGTGCATAAAAACCGCAAACAAAAAATTGTGTGTGTAAGGGAGAGAGAGGGAGAAATGTGGCGTTACCGTGATGATCGCCGACAGCGACAGCAGCAGCAGCAGCAGCACACTGTGATTCCCAACAGCAGGACTCCACCCACCACCGCCATGGCAATGATCAACGCCTCGAAATTCACTAACACGTTCAGAGAGAGAAACAAAATACACGTTACCACACAGACAGCACAGGAGAGCAGACCTGCTGTCAGAGGACAGTCATTACAGGAGATGTGTACCAATTTTCCTAAAAGATCTGCATAATTAAGTGGTTAAACTGTAAGCAGAATCATTTAGAATGGTTTGGTGTGAAACGCTCTGTTCTAGATAAACTTACCGAGGTGGAACTGTTCAGAGTGGTGGTGATAGGAACCAGATGTCCACCTCTAAAAGCTCCCTCACAGAAAGCTATTACATGAAACGGTTATGAATTCACTGCCTGATGACTGAGACACTGTTTTATGATAGTTTTGAGAACTTCATCTGCATTCATGGTGGAGGGATACAAGCAGGGCCCTGTGAGGCAAAATCGTCCCCAAAGAACACTTATTATTTCAGATTTTCTACTATTTTCCATCATCAACATTCCATATAAACTCAGAAGACTCGTGTAGGTCCACTGGTGGTTTTGATAGTAAATAAAATGCCTATATTTGTGTTGTAGTCATGGCGACCCCTGGTTCCTATCACCACCACTGTAAAGACATCTGAACCATTTCACACCAAACTGCTCTGAATCTCTGTTTACAGCTCACACACTGAACTAGGCATTTAAAAAATATACCTTTTCAATGCACTGAAATGTATAGTAGTTACGGAATACTAAGTCTTTCCTTTTAGTCTGAGAGTTTTTCCTCATCACAATGCTGCCACCTACTGGTCACCAAATGAACTGCACACAGTGTTATTGTGATTTATGTACAAGCAGCAGCTCTCTTTAACAAGTAAACACAGGTGTTCAAAAGGACCCTTCTACCCAGATGATTTATACCTGCTGTTTAGAGGTCATTACATTATGACTTCTAATAAAAATCCACCATCAAACTCTGCTTCTGAGGTCTGTCTCCTCCAGCCAGCCACTGCAGGCTGAATCAGCAGTCATGTGAGGGCCGTGTGACATTTATTGATACTGTATGAGGATCAAAACTGAAACCGTATTTATACTATGATGCCTATGAACACTGCATTTTACTCCTAATTCAAAATAAAAGTACTAAATAGGCTGAGTTATTGAGGTCATTTGAGGTCGAGATTTAAGATTTTTTTTTCCACATCAACACTATTCACACCATACGTGATTATTTTCTTTGTGTTGGATCAAAATGATCAAACTAGCAGAATGTCTTCAAGTGAAAAGTTGTCAGTGACAAAGGATGGACTGATTTCCATTTTCACATTCTAACACCTGATATAAGCTCCAACCGCTGAGACTCGGCCAATCAGTCAGCTTAACTGTTACCACAGACAACAGTGACTGGGTTCATGTGAGTTCATGTTGTTGCACAAATCTGAATGTGCTGACAACAAAATCACACAAAAATCATCAATGGAAATCAAATTTATTAACCAATGGAGGCCTGGATTTGGAGTCACACACAAAATGAAAGTGGAAAAACACACTACAGGCTGATACAACTTTGATGTAATGTCCTTAAAAAGTCAAAATGAGGCTCAGTATTGTGTGTGGCCTCCATGTGCCTGTATGACCTCCCTACAACGCCTGGGCATGCTCCTGGACAGTCTGTGGTGCAACGTGGCGTTGGTGGATGGAGCGAGACATGATGTCCCAGATGTGCTCAATCGGATTCAGGTCTGGGGAACGGGTGGGCGAGTCCATAGCTTCAATGCCTTCATCTTGCAGGAACTGCTGACACACTTCAGCCACATGAGGTCTAGCATTGTCCTGCATTAGGAGGAACCCAGGGCCAATTGCACCAGCATATGGTCTCACAAGGGGTCTGAGGATCTCATCTCGGTACCTAATGGCAGTCAGGCTACCTCTGGCGAGCACATGGAGGGCTGTGCGGCCCTCCAAAGAAATGCCACCCCACACCATTACTGACCCACTGCCAAACCGGTCATGCTGAAGGATGTTGCAGGCAGCAGATCTTTCTCCACGGCGTCTCCAGACTCTGTCACGTCTGTCACATGTACTCAGTGTGAACTTGGTTTCATCTGTGAAGAGCACAGGGCGCCAGTGGCGAATTTGCAAATCCTGGTGTTCTCTGGCAAATGCCAAGCGTCCTGCACAGTGTTGGGCTGTGAGCACAACATTTACATTTATGGCATTTGGTAGATGCTCTTATACAGAGCAACTTACAGTTTGACCATTTTTTACACAGGTAGGCGAAGGTGGTGTTAGGAGTCTTGCCCAAGGACTGTTACTGGTGTAGTGGAGGGTGCTTGTCCAAGCAGGGGATTGAAGCCTAGTCTACAGCATAGAAGGCAGAGGAGTTACCCACTACACCAACCAACCCCCATCTGTGGACATCGGGCCCTCATACCATCCTCATGGAGTCGGTTTATAACCATTTGTGCAGACACATGCACATTTGTGGCCTGCTGGAGATCATTTTGCAGGGTTCTGGCAGTGCTCCTCCTGTTCCTCATTGCACAAAGGCAGAGGTAGCAGTCCTGCTGCTGGGTTGTTGCCCTCCTACGGCCTCCTCCACGTCTCCTGATAGCAACTCCAGCCTCTGGACACTACGCTGACAGACACAGCAAACCTTCTTGCCACAGCTCGCATTGATGTGCCATCCTGGATGAGCTGCACTACCTGAGCCACTTGTGTGGGTTGTAGAGTCTGTCTCATGCTACCACGAGTGTGAAAGCACCACCAACATTCAAAAGTGACCAAAACATCAGCCAGAAAGCAGAAAGGTACTGAGAAGTGGTCTGTGGTCTCCACCTGCAGAACCACTCCTTTATTGAGTGTGTCTTGCTAATTGCCAGTAATTTCCACCTGTTGTCTATTCCATTTGCACAACAGCTGTGAAATTGATTATCAATCAGTGTTGCTTCCTAAGTGGACAGTTTGATTTCACAGAAGTTTGATTTACTTGGAGTTATATTGTGTTGTTTAAGTGTTCCCTTTATTTTTTTGAGCAGTGTGTGTATATTTTCCAAACTTAACCAAGGCCAAGACCAAAGAGCTGTCAAAGGACACCAGTAAGAAAATTGTAGCCCTGCACCAGGCTGGGAAGAATGAATCTACAATAGGCAAGCAGGGTGGTGTGTATAAATCAACTGTGGGAGCAATTGTAAGAAAATGGAAGACATACAAGACCATTGATAATCTCCCTCGATCTGGGTCCCCACGCAAGATCTCATCCCATGGGGTCAAAATGATCATGAGAACGGTGAACAAAAATCCCAGAACTACACGGAGGAACCTGATGAATGACCTGCAGAGAGCTGGGACCAAAGTAACAAAGGCTACCATCAGTAACACACTACGCCGAGAGGGACTCAAATCCTGCAGTGCCAGGTGTGTCCCCCTGCTTAAGCCAGTACATGTCCAGGCCCATCTGAAGTTTGCCAGAGAGCATATGAATGATCCAGAAGAGGATTGGGAGAATATCATGTGGTCAGATGAAATCAAAATAGAACTTTTTGGTAAAAACTCAACTCATCGTGTTTGGAGGAAAAAGAATGCGTTGCATCCTCAAAAAGGATGAGTTGCATCCATACTTACTGTGAAGCATGGGGGTGGAAACATCATGCTTTGGAGCTCTTTTTCTGCAAAGGGGACAGGATGACTGATCCGTGTTAAGGGAAGAATGAGCAGGGCCATGTATTGTGAGATTTTAAGTCAAAACCTCCTTCCATCAGTGAGAGCATTGAAGATGGAACGTGGCTGGGTCTTCCAGCATGACAATGATCCCAAACACACCACTCGGGCAACGAAGTAGTGGCTCCGTAACAAGCATTTCAAGGTCCTGGAGTGGCCTAGCCAGTCTCCAGACCTCAACCCCATAGAAAATTTATGGAGGGAGTTGAAAGCCCATGTTGCCCAGTGACAGCCCCAAAACATCACTGCTCTAGAGGAGATGTGCAGGAGGAATGGGCCAAAATTTTTTTGCCCCACTGTATGCATGTATGTAGATAGATAGATAGATAGATAGATAGATAGATAGATAGATAGATAGATAGATAGATAGATAGATAGATAGATAGATAGATAGATAGATAGATAGATAGATAGATAGATAGATAGATAGATAGATAGATAGATAGATAGATAGATAGAGAAATGGGGGAGCTGGAGCCTTTCCCAGCTGTCATCGGGCAGAAGGCGGGATACACCCTGGACAGGCCGCCAGTCCATTGCAGGGAGACAGACAGACATACGCAGTCACAATCAGATGGCTGCAACTCAACGTATTTAGGCATGTAGAGGTGGTCAAGACAACTTGCTAAAGTGCACACCGAGCATTAGAATACGGAAGAAAAGTGATTTAAGTGACTTTGAATGTGGCGTGGTTGTTGGTCCCAGACGGGCTGGTCTGAGTATTTCAGAAACTGCTGATCTACTGGGATTTTCATGCACAACCATCTCTAGGGTTTACAGAGAATGGGCCGAAAAAGAGAAAATATCCAGCAGCATTTGTGTGGACGAAAATGCCTTGTTGATGTGAGGGGTCAGAGGAGAATGGGCAGACTGGTTCGAGATGATAGAAAGGCAACAGTAACTCAAATAACCACTTGTTACAACCAAGGAATGCAGAATACCGTATCTGAACGCACAACACGTCGAACCATGAAGAAGATGGGCTACAGCAGCAGAAGACCACATCGGGTGCCAGTCCTGTCAGCTAAGAACAGGAAACTGAAACTGCAATTCACACGGGCTCACCAAAATTGGACAACAGAAGATTGGAAAAATGTTGCCTGGTCTGATGAGTCTCGATTTCAGCTGCAACATCCAGATGGTAGGGTCAGAATTTGGCTTAAACAACATGTAAGCATGGATCCATCCTGCATTATATCAACAGTTCAGGCTGCTGGTGGTGTAATGGTGTGGGGGATATTTTCTTGGCACACTTTGGGCACTTTAGTACAAATTGAGCATCGTTTAAATGCCGCAGGCTACCTGAGTACTGCTGCTGACCATGTCTATCCCTTTAAGACCACAGTGTACCAATCTTCTGATGGCTACTTCCAGCAGGATAATGCACCATGTCATAAAGCTCATATCATCTCAAATTGTTTTCTTGAACATGACAATGAGTTCACCGTACTCCAATGGCCTCCACAGTCACCAGATCTGAGATGTGGTGGAACGGCAGATTCACATCATAGATGTGCAGCCGACAATTCTGCAGCAACTGCGTGATGCTATCATGTCAATATGGACCAGAATCTCTGAGGAAAGTTTCCAACACCTTGAAAGTATACCACAAAGAATTAAGGCAGTTCTGAAGGCAAAAGGGGGTCCAACTTTTGACTAGCACCTAATTTACTGTACCTAATAAAGTGGCCAGTGAGTGTATATATGTCACATAGGATATTGGCACTGCAGAGACGCAGTGGTGTGGGGTATGTGGGTGTATTTTCTGTTCCTCTTTCTGTCTCACCCAAAACACAGGCAAAAAAACACTATATTAAACCAAGCCCTGATGAGTGAGCTGTTAGCCACCGAAACGGAACTCCCCCTCTTCAGCAGAGTTTTCACAGTTTCTGCTAGATCAGCTTACACTACATTTGATATCCTGGCTCTGAGCAGATCAGCTCAGAAAGCAAATATGCAAATATCAGTAATTTTCTCTTTACTGCCTTATTTACATTTTTTTCCTTCATTTTTCTCTATTGCGCTCTACTGAGTTTCAGCTTTATGTTATGTTTGTCACATCTTATTCTGTGAGTTTATTGGCTGCTCGTAAAGCAAAAATCCGATTACTCACGTCTGACTCACGTAAACCCAGAGTAAACCCATTATCTGATTACTCAAGAGCATGAAAACACACTGAATCAGTTACTGACACGATCTGATTTTCTGCAGGGATCAGATTATTAAGTATATGTAAATGCACTCTTAGCTGGATTTTGATTAAGCGCCCAGCCTGTGATTCATATGGACATTTCTTGCTGTATCACCCACCCTTACAGACAATCACTGTGTACTGAAAGAGAGTAAAGCAGAACCCTTCAGTCCAAATAAGGAAATAAGGTGTTTCTGGCTACAGGCACAGGGCACTCCTGGGATTTGACCCTGAATGCCTTATCTTGATGACCGCTGCAGCACTGGCTGGTATTTCTTTATTCCAGAGTGCTGTAAGGATCTGTTTACTATGTGTGATTCATCAGCTGAGTTTCTGGAGAGTGGTCCGAGTCGACACTACTCACCCCAGCACACGCCCCAGCGGGCCTCAGACAGCGGACAGATGGAGGCCGGGGGGAGCAGGTGAGCCACCGGGTACTCCGTACAGGAGAGGTTGGTCTGGCACCACAGACACTGTCAAACAGAACAACACTATAAAACATCGGACTGCAGAGGCCACAACGATCTCATTGTGTTTAAGTTCCAGTAAACGGTAAAAGCATGAGCTACATCTTCATAATCACTGTTTTCAAGCTCCGCCCACTAACCTTTTCTCATAGCTACTGTATTCTAGCTTTTTAATTCTAAATTTATCAAAAAACCTACATTTAGAGTGTGTTACTAAATCGTATCTTTATATATATATATATATATATATATATATATATATATATATATATATAAAAAACAGGACTGTTCTGCAAAATATGCTGACAAAAGTCTTGTTACTATATACATGTTACACATATTTATGAAACTAAAACTAAGACAGTGTGAAAAAAGGAACCATTCTGGCAAATTGGGGCTTTTCAATCAGGGACAGGCCTCAGGCCAAGCGGGGACAGGCCTCAGGCCAAGCGGGGACAGGCCTCAGGCCAAGCGGGGACAGGCCTCTGAAGGAGGTTGCAGTGGAGACAGCCTTGATTTTTATTATCATCAATGCTTTACTTTCTATATATTTAAGTGTTTTTTTTGTTGTTAAACATGTCTCACATTTGACTTTTAATCAAAAACAGCATGTATTATGTTCTACAGTTTCTCATTAGCTTGAATGAATAACCGACTCTAAATTTAGGTGTTGTGATTTAAACTGAGTCTGTTTTATAGTTTCTCATTAGGCTGAATGTGATTTTTTACCTGCGTTCTGTAAAGCTTGTCCGTTTGTAGGCAGAGCCTGGACAGATAAATTTACATCACTATGTAAAGCAGAGTGATTAGAGATAGCTGTATTTGCTCACCGACACATTTGAGAGGCAGCTGTCACAGGTTGTAAAGGTCTTGCATGGTGCTGTAGAAAAAAAGAAAGACCGGTTTTAAGCACTTCTCATCAGTTTATCATAAGAAAAGAAAAAGAGGGTCCCATTCAGTATTACGTGTTCTGAGTATTCAGAGATTTTGACGTTTACTTATATTCAAATAGGAGGTCATCTACTTTTTTTTTTCTTACATAGTTCCACTTCGGTCACTAACATTTAGTTCCCAATTCATTAGGCTTAAAATAAGCGTCATCATTTTATTTTAGAAAAATAAGAAGCAGGAGAAAAGAAAGGAGAAGAAAATCTTCAAGGAGATGTACACAGTTTAGTTTCTGTGTTGAGAGATTCCGGATGGTCTAAGAGGCTGCATTTCTAGGGGAGCTCCATAACTAAATGGTTAAGATGTAAACAGAGCAGTTCAGAGTGGTTTGGTGTGAAACGCTTGGTTGAGAAACTTACCAAGTCAGAATTTTTCATAGTGGTGGTGATAGTAACCAGACGTCCACCTCGAAAAGCTCCCTCACAGAAAGTTATTACATGAAATGGTTATGAATTCACTGCCTTTTGACTGAGACACTGTTTTATGATAGTTTTTAAGAACTTAAACTCCATTCCTGGTGGAGGGATACATGCAGGGCGCTGTGAGGCAAAATAGTCCCCAAAGAAAACATTCCTTCAGATTTTCCACTATTTTCCATCACCAGCATTCCATATAAACTCAGAAGACTAGTGTAGGTTCACAGGTGGTTTGGGGTCATAAATGAAAACAAACAGTGAAACATTTCACACCAAAACACAATTGGTTTGTTTATATCAATTGAACTACGTAGTTAGATATTTTGGTGGAATTCCCCTTTTACTATGTTGTGTCGCATCTGAAGACAACATATAGGTTACATGACAAAGTTCAGGGTCCAGAAATCAGAAATGAGAACTGAAACCATAACCAGCCAGGCCAAACTCATTCGAATTTTCCCGTTCCACCTTAAATGGCGCAGTAGTTACTTTCTGGCGCCTGAACCATTTAAGGTGAAACGGGAAAATTCGAATAAGAAGCGACTTCAGCCCAGCACTTGAACGAAGATTAAATGAAAATATCTGACTATTTCAGCGTCTTTTAAACAGAGCTCCGAGTCTGTAGTTTTACCTTTAGGGGCTGGTGTGGCGCTCAGCGCTGCAGCGGCGGCGACCAGCAGCGCAACGACAACAGCACACCCGGAGCTCCGCTTCAGCATGGCGGGCAGCCTCGGGGAGTAAAGACGGGGACCAGTGAAGGGAGCCCGGGCACAGAGTGAAAAGGGAGCCGGGACCAGCGCGGATCAGAACCAGCAACAACACGGAAACCACTGCGAACCAAAACAATATGGCGAGTTAGACACAGTGAAACATCATAAACTTTACGAGTTTTTCAAAATAAAAGTCCTCGCGTCGATAGGGAGTCAAAGAAATTGTGGATGGTTGCGGCCTTGAGGTTTGTAAAGACACTATATTAATAAAGTTTATTATTATTTTTTTCTTGCCTGTCGCCTCTGACGACGCCCAAGGGGGTTTGACATATACTACACTCCTGGACTTATGTAAACTCATGTTTTATTGGCTGCTCTCAGCTTGGGGCCGGCGTGACCCACAGCTGGTTATTAAAAGCATGAGGCTGAAGTTAGTTACTTATTCGCAGCTCCCGATTCGTTTGGCTCTTTATTCGCCATGTTGCCAGTTATTTTTAATGTATTAAATCAGGTTTCCTTACGAGGGGAGACTGGATCTTTATGTAGGATAGGCAATTATCTGGTCCGATGTGAATAATGCCTTCAGCGTCCACCTGGATTTTCAGCTTCCTTTTCCTTTCATTGTGTGCATTAATGCTCTATGAGTTATGTTGCCAGGTATTTTAATGTATTAAATCAGCTTGGGCCAGGCTAAAACCTGGTTTTCCTTACAGGTACAGTGTTTTTCTGTGTTTGGAATCTGTTATTGGTTTTATTCCATGCAAATACATTCCTCTTAAATTAATTGTTTTTTGTCTGTTTCCTTTTAAGCACAAAAAATATATTCAATTTAATCACATTAAATTTATATTTCGATTAGCTTTAAATCTAATTCATACTCTAATCCAACTTATTTTTTTGTTCAGCCTTATACTTTAAACTTACAATGAAAACAAAAAACATTGGAAATGAATTGAAGAAGTATAATACAGTATATTTACAGAATTAAGTATTTTATTCCTATATATATTTATGGCATTTGGCTGACGTTCTTATCCAGAGCGACTTACAATTTGATCATTTTACATAGGTAGGCCAGGGCAGTGTTAGGAGTCTTGCCCAAGGACTCTTATTGGTGTAGTGTAGTGTGTTTGCCCAGGTGGGGATTGAACCCCAGTCTACAGTGTAGAAGGCAGAGGTGTTAACCACTACACTAACCATCCACACGTATATAATATTCATGTTCACATTGGTAAGGAAAAAAAAACAGCCTTTAAGGGTGTACTTTGTGTACTTCTGGTGCCGGTCCCAAGCCCAGATAAATGGTGAGGGTTGCGTCAGGAAGGGCATCCAGCGTAAAACTTGTGCCAAAACTATCATGTGGATCACAAATGTGATTGCCATACTGGTTCGGTCGAGGCCCGGGTTAACAACGACCTCCTCCGGTGCTGTTGACCAGCAGGGTCACTGACGTCATGGATGTACATGAGCCACCGTTTTAAACTCCTGTAACTTGAGTTTAAAAGTTCTAAATATATAACAGCGGTGTTAAATTGTTTTATGCTCTTCTGTGTTCTGGAAATACACACACACACACACACACACACACACACACACTATATATATATATATATATATATATATATATATATATATATATATATATATATATATATATATATACACTTTCTGTAGACTGATTAGCTGAGGCTCACCAAAAGCATTTCAATGCATAAATGTACTGATATGCTGTGCACATGACAAATAAACTTGAAACAGCACCCTCTGTTGCCATGGCTTGGATCAGTCACACCGATGCACAAACCATGTGATGACAGCTCCAAGCTGACTTAAATGCCTCATGGTGTGAAATCACCAAGCTGATCCAGCACCTCTCCTCGCACTCCAGTGTTTACTCCTTCCATTGCCCCCTTGCTATTTCACCACCAATCCTGACCGATCCTTCTTGCTTGGACCTGCAGATACTGCAAGGTTTCAAACTCTCTACTTGACCCACTTATTCTTCCTGTCAAACTCTACATGTTTCTTCCAGTCCCATCTGGCCTGCATCCGTGAATCCCCCCAAGGTTGATCTTCAGTCTCTCCTCTTGCTCTGCCTCTAACCAAGCACCATCACTCAAGCTCTCACCCAGTGCCTTTTGACCTCCACTTGCAGATGCTAAAAGGCACAGACTTCTGTCTTTCCTCAATGCTCTGCCCCTTTGCTGGCTCATTCACTCCCTGCACAACTGATGCTGATGAATCTCCCTATTACTAAAATGCTGAAATCTGTGACATCATCCCACTCTACCTATCAGAAGTCTGCCTTACCACATTACTGATTCTGTTTAACTGGTCTATGTATCATATGACCTAGTTAGGATGGTTTATAAGCCCAGGCTTTTAGCATTAGACTTTGTGAGGTATTACTTCTGTTTAGAGCTGCTGAGTGCTCGTTTCCTAGTGTTTGTATCCCACGCCGGCTCAGATCTTCTTCACTGTTTTTGGCTTTGTTTGCCTGATCTTGTTTATTTTATTCATCTATGTTTGTAGTTTCTCTCTATTGGATTTGACCCTTGTCTATTTTCTGCTGATGACTTTGGATAACGGTCTGACTAGTAAAGCTTCTTTTACTCTTTTTATCTGCAAGCATCTAAATGATTGTCACAGTACACAATTCTATTACATTCTTTTTAAAAAGAATTATGTGACAGCCTTTGTGTCAAAGTATTAGGCATTGTAAAATGCAGCCTAATATCATTTGTGGAAGGTGGACAGAGGAAGACGAAAGTATAATTGGTTGTCATCAGCATAGCAGTAGTGAGCTTATCTAGTAATTTTGTGTGGAAGGAGAATAAAAGTGGGCCAAGAACTGAACCCTGAGGGACTCCATTAGTCAGGTATGTATGTGGAGGATGGAGAGATAGCTATGCCAGAACAGTCCGAGCAATGTCTTTCAACACGAGTCAAATAACATAGACCTGAAATATTTAAGAAATGATGTCTGAAGCTGGAAAATACCTTCAGAAACAAATTTAGAAATTGCGTTTACAGAAATGTGATGCAAGTGTTGTCATGTGTACCTGACTCCAAGCAGTTTACATACTTTATATAATTGGAAGTTAACATGCTTCCATTTGTTTATACACTGCTCAAAAAATAAAGGGAACACTCAAATAACATCCTAGATCCGAATGAATGAAATATTCTTATTGAATACTTTATTCTGTACAAAGTTGAATGTGCCGACAACAAAATCACAAAAAAAAAACAAAAAAAAAACAAAAAAACCCAACAATGGAAATCAAATTTATTAACCAATGGAGGCCTGGATTTGGAGTCACACACAAAATTAAAGTGGAAAAACACACTACAGGCTGATACAACTTTGATGTGATGTCCTTAAAACAAGTCAAAATGAGGCTCAGTATTGTGTGTGGCCTCCACGTGCCTGTATGACCTCCCTACAATGCCTGGTCATGCTCCTGATGAGGTGACAGATGGTCTCCTGAGGGATCTCCTCCCAGACCTGGACTAAAGCATCCGCCAACTCCTGGACAGTCTGTGGTGCAATGTGGCGTTGGTGGATGGAGCAAGACATGATGTCCCAGATGTGCTCAATCGGATTCAGGTCTGGGGAACGGGCGGGCTAGTCCATAGCTTCAGTGCCTTCATCTTGCAGGAACTGCTGACACACTCCAGCCACATGAGGCACATGAGCTGCATTGTCCTGCATTAGGAGGAACCCAGGGCCAACCGCACCAGCATATGGTCTCACAAGGGGTCTGAGGATCTCATCTTGGTACCTAATGGCAGTCAGGCTACCTCTGGCGAGCACATGGAGGGCTATGCGGCCCTCCAAAGAAATGCCACCCCACACCATTACTGACCCACTGCCAAACCGGTCATGCTGAAGGATGTTGCAGGCAGCAGATCACTCTCCACGGCGTCTCCAGACTCTGTCACGTCTGTCACATGTGCTCAGTGTGAACCTGCTTTCATCTGTGAAGAGCACAGGGCACCAGTGGCGAATTTGCCAAACCTGGTGTTCTCTGGCAAATGCCAAGCGTCCTGCATGGTGTTGGGCTGTGAGCACAACCCCCATCTGTGGACGTTGGGCCCTCATGAAAGCACCACCAACATTCAAAAGTGACCAAAACATCAGCCAGAAAGCAGAAAGGTACTGAGAAGTGGTCTGTGGTCTCCACAGAGTGTGTCTTGCTAATCGCCAATAATTTCCACCTGTTGTCTATTCCATTTGCACAACAGCTGTGAAATTGATTGTCAATCAGTGTTGCTTCCTAAGTGGACAGCTTGATTTCACAGAAGTTTGATTTACTTGGAGTTATATTGTGTTGTTTAAGTGTTCCCTTTATTTTTTTGAGCAGTGTACTTCCATTTTACAGTTATACATAGAAAAAACATTCTATCACCATGGGTTGCTGTTTCCGCTGTTGAGTAAAGGTGTTTCCTTTCAGCGCCATCTCAGCTCCTTTGATCCTCTCTAGACAGCAGTCTCCTCAGTTAGTGATGTTGATGGAGGTCACTGTGTACTCATCCAGGAGGTCCACCCTACACCAGGGGTTTTCTTGTGTCTCATTGGCAGTGCACGACCCGAGGTTATAGTTTAAATCAATATTTCCATCTATAGCGCTGTAGGCATCACCAAATGCTGCATAGGGGTTATTAACCAAGCATGACTGTGTGGCTTGTCCGTAGAAAGTGAGGTTTTTGGCTGGAATGAACAAAGCAGTGCAGATGGGGTCAGTTGTACATCAACACAATAATTCTGTTTTAATATTTCTGGTTACTTGCCATATATTTTTTAATGATCTATTACGCTTGAATTTGTTTATGAACATTATTCGCCAATTCATTAATGTTTTCTCTAGTTATTTTCATTTCTTTGTAATGTGTGACTGTTCCTGGACAGAAACAAAAACTATTGCTGGACTTCCCAGCAGGCCAACCCTCTTACTGAGTAATTGACTGACCAGTCTTGTTAAAACATGCTCACCTGAAAAAAGCACTAGGTGGTGCTATACACCAATAAATGCCACACCTTTCCAACACTAATGACAAACTGATTAGAAGAGAGACGAAATGCATCCATGAGTCTTGCGATAATGAAAACCAAATGACTGGTGAAATAACAGCACTGAGTGGTTCTGTTTGAGTTTAAACTGTGTGACTTTTGGGAATTTTTCCTGGATCAGAGAATTTCTGGTGAGCCGTAAACTGGCACTGACTGCAGGCCTTGAACACCACTGCTATCACATAGTCCCATGTTAATGTACTGTATAAGGAAGGTTACCTGATTTACTTCAACACTTATTAAACATTTTGCCTATTATGATTCTTATTAGAATTATTATTATTGTTATTATTATATGCAGTCATGTTATGCTGTATGGCCAATAAATGTAACTGTATAATCATTCTAAAATTATAGATAATTCTAAAGATCATTTTAATAAATCTATAAACAATTCCTCCACCCAGATGTGAAAAAACATCACACATATTTTGAAATAATAAATATTTATATTTTAAGCTATACTGATTCCATACACCCTGTCTGGTCTCCAGGACATTTTATTTTACTGTTCTGTTTTAAAACATTAGATTATGAAAAGAGAATTATTTAAGGTTCACAATCAGAACGTAAAACCACTGGTGTACCTTTGAGGGAACATTTACTTTGTTTGTACCTTGATGAACAAAAATTGTGCCTACACAGAACCTTTATTTCTAACAGTGTAGGCATAGTCATTGAGATAAGGGGAGGACAAGTATTTGACCAGTTCATTTGCAAAAAACAATAAACACCATCCATAAAAAAGAAAACAGGCTGACTGTGGTGGTTTATTCTTAACATATAGCACTTTCTGAACCTTGAAATATGTCACAAAAGCCTTTATTGTCCAATTTCAAGGCAATAAATACATCCAGTGCACAGCATTCAGGTCAGGTGGCATAACATTGCCACCAGCTCTTTTAGGCAAAATCCTAAATAGCTACCTCCTCCCTACAAAGTGCCGCCCATCTTCTAGATGTTCAGTTGTCTTGCAGTTTTCAGCTCTTTCCTTGCTTTTGTAAAATATTGCATGTAGAAGAAATTTGCCTCACAAAATGGCTTTGTTTAACTTTAAAAGATGAAATGACCATTGGAGTTATCTGCTGTAGCCAAAAACCAAAATTTTAAATGAAATTAATTTTCAATAACGTTTAATTTAGTAAGTTACCTGTATTTTCACTTAATCAAAATAAACCAACTTCAGTTTGAAAATTATTTGGAATGGACAATAAAAATAAAAAAAATCCAAATGGAGGTATCTGTTTTTGCTAAATAACTCTTCATATACAAGTCATCTTTTATTGGAACCTTTCATGAAAACAAAGCACGATCATTTCAGATGCAGAAAACATGAAGCCATAACAGACGTGTCCATATTCATAATCAACCTCCACCAAATGAAACACTATATCTAAATGACACATGAGAACAGTTAACCAGGGTCTAGTCTTCTTCTTCTTCTTCTTCTTTCGGCTGCTCCCTTTAGGGGTCGCCACAGCGGATCATCTGCCTCCATCTTGCCCTATCCACTGCCTCCTCTACTTTCACACCAACCATCTCCATGTCCACCTTGTCCACATCCATAAACCTTCTCTGAGGTCTACCTCTTCTCCTTCTACCCGGCAGCTCCATCTCCAACATTCTTTGCCCAATATATCCACTATTCCTCCTCAACACATGTCCAAACCATCTCAACCTGGCCTCTCTGGCTTTTTCTCCAACCTGCTCCACCTTCACTGTCCCTCTGATCCGCTCATTCCTAATCTTGTCCATCCTCATCACTCCCAACGAAAATGTCAGCATCTTCATCTCCGCCACCTCCAGCTTAGCCTCCTGTCTTTTAGACAGAGCCACAGTCTCCAAACCATACATCATAGCAGGACGCACTACTGTCTTGTAAACCTTCCCTTTCACTCTTGCTGCTATCCTTCTGTCACACATCAGCCCTGACACCCATCTCCACCCACTCCATCCTGCCTGCACCCTCTTCCTCACCTCTTTTCTACACTGTCCATTGCTCTGGATGGTTGACCCAAGATATTTGAAGTCATCTACCTTTATGCCCTCTACTCCTTGCATCTTCACCTTTCCACCTGCCTCCCTCTCATTCACACACATGTATTCCGTCTTGTCTCTACTGACCTTCATTCCTCTCCTCTCCAGTGCAAACCTCCACCTCTCCAGATTCTCTTCCACCTGCTCTCTACTCTCACCACAGATTACAATGTCATCTGCAAACGTCATGGTCCATGGAGCCTCCTGCCTGACCTCATCTGTCAACCTGTCCATCAACTACAAAGATTACAAATCAGCTCTACTTGTGTTTACCAGTCCAGTACCCAAAGAGGATGACAAATTTCCCTGTTTTTGAGTAAAAGAAGCTGGTTTTGGTCAGGTTTTTTTTTTCTTCTTCTTTGAAATCCAGTTTCTCCGTGTTACAACACAGAGTGTGTGTGCAGCGTGCACTGGAACTAGTGTGAGTGCAGCAGACACCAGATGGCGAGCCAACCCCTGGATTTTGTGCCTATTAACAGCTAAAAGCTGAACCTGTTCCTCCTATACGGTAGGACCTGGACTGCTTGAGAACAATTAGAGTATCGGAAAAAGGCGAGAGACCACATTAATCTCAAGGAGAGACAAGGACCCTGTGATTTTTTTCTTTTTCTTTTTTTTAAAACCTGGAACATTTTTTGACAGGACTGTCCTGAGAGCTTGAACAAAATATTAAGTGAAGTGTAATTCACTGAATAGACTGAACCAAGAATTTCTTTTCCTTCCTGTTTTATTTATTCCAGTGTGTTCATTGTTATTCCCGTGTGTTCAAATCTATTTGTGTTAAAGGGTGTTATGTAAATTGTCATTGGTCATTTGAAACCCTAAGTAAGGGAAGTTAGCAGTCCTCTCTCAGTTGCAAAAGACAAAGTTTTGATTTTATTTTGTTACTTTATTGAATTTATTGAATTGTTGTATTCACAAGGATTGCTAAAGAGTTGGCTATGTGAATGGATCCTGGAAAACCTAGCAAGAAGGAAAATAGGTTAATTGACAATATTCAACCTAAATAAGAAAAAAATACAATTGATAACTGCAAACGTAGATATACTTACCTTTTAACCTGCAAACCAAAGAAAATCCACAGTCACACTAAATAAGCAGATAATTAATTAGAAAGAAATGACCATATTGACCTAAACTTATTGTGAATTAACTGAATTAAACTAACACAAATAAACCCATAATTAATAAAACCTCAACCATTAACTAAACTTGAACTAATACATACTAAATAAAGAACTATAAGGATTATAACCATAATGTAAAATTTTATATATATAAATGCAACTGATTGTTTTTTTTTTTCCTGATAACCAAAGATCTGTGCCAACTGGGCATTCATGTCTGTCAATTTATTTTTGTTTACTAAACACCAAAGTAATCTTTTTACGTGTGTGTCTCTGGTCATTTACAGTTGCACCACTCCCAACAGCCCTAGAACTGGTCCATTAGCATAACCATTTGTGATAGGCCTTGCACACAAGTGTTACATATATTACAGAAAACATAAAGAAGTGTAACGCAACAGAATGATGCAGACGCCCGCAGATAAAAAGTGAACGAGAGGCTTTACTAGTGCAAACAGAATCCGCAATCGTAGTCAGGTCACAGGCAATGGTCAAATCCAGAAAAGACAATGTACACAAAAACAAAACATAACCAGGCGAAAAGTCCAAAAGGGATCAGGCAAAAGGCAGGTCAAAAACGGGTCAGAACAGGAATAAAGAGTTAGAAATAACACTGAGTAGCTCTGTGAAACAACGCAATACCTCACAATGAGACTATCTACAAGCCTGGCCTTTGATCTTGAACTAATGAACAAGTGTAACTGATTGGAGTGTGACAGTGAGGCTGGAGGAACCAAAGACCTGGGACAGAGTCAGGACCACAGAGGGAGTCAGGGCTAGGGACAGAGTCAAGAGCAAAGATGGAATCAAGCCCAGAGATGCAGTCAATACAAGAGACAGAGTCAGCATGACACCCAGGGTCAGGATCAAAGATGGAGTCAGGATAAGAGATGATCAGGACCAGAGACAGAATTAGGACCAGAGACTGTGTCAGGATCAGGATCAGGGATGAAGTCAGGGCCAGAGACAGAATCAGGATGAGACACAGAGTCATGACCAGAAACAGAGTTAGGAAAAAAGATGGAGTCAGGATGGGAGAGAATCGGGGTCAGACATGAGGTCAAGACTAAAGATGGAATCAGGACCTGAGACAGCAGAGATGGAGTCAGGACCAGAAATAGTCAGGATGAAAGACAGAGTCAGGACCTGAGATGGAATCAGGGTCAGAATCAGGTCAGGATTAAATTTAAGGTTAGGGATGTTTGCACTTGCTCTGCTTTGAGCTAAACTGCTCACAAGTGGCAGCTGTTCAAAACATGGTGTACATTTTCATTTGTAGCAGTGATGTGTTGTTTCTTTTATCTAAAAAATATGCAGAGGTTTGAATCAGGAACAAGATCAGGACAGAGAGATAACAAAGTGATAGAAACTGAATGACTGTCAGAATTTGCTCTGGGGAATGCAGAAACAGGGAACCAGGATCTAGTAACAAAACGAAGAAGTTTAAGACAAACTTTCCTCTCATTTGCAAAGAAGTATAACATGCTATGTTACAAAAACACAAAGAAACATAAACCAAAGTCAGGCCTAGAGACAGAGTCATGATGAAAGATGGTGTCTGGACCAGAGACAAAGTCAGGACCAGAGACAGAGTTAGGGCCAGAGATAGAGTCAGGACTAAAGACAGAGTCAAGACCAGAGACAGTCAGGATGAGAGATGGTGTCTTCTTTCAGATTTATTTTGGGAGGAAAACAAGCTCACACTGATGACATAGGCACTAAGAGATTTTGATTGGCTGATATGTTTTGTTTGACAGTCGTGACTTGGCAAAATCAGGACATGCCCACTCGTTCTGTCCAAAACTATGTTTACTATGTAGGGCAATATTTTGGGGTTCTGCAAGTAGTTTGTAGTGATGTCTGAAAACATAGTGGACAATATCCTGTGCACTTAAACAATCGTACAGTGCACCACAATAAGTAGTGTACTTTGCACTAAAGGGTTCTTTGCAATGTGAAAGCGTCCTTTAGGATGACAGAGAGTGTGTTCAATATGGTTCTATATAGAACCTTTTTGAAAAGGGTCTATATAACACCAAAAATGGTTCTTGTAAAGAAAGTTGTAACTTACCTGATCTGAAGTCTCTTGTGTGTCAGCCTCGAAAAGTGCATTCAGTGTTTATGTTCTACATATATAAAGTGCCACAAGTTAGTAGGACATGGGGCATTTTGCTATGAATACAGGCCGAGAGAAGAGCTTGATTTTTGTTCAAATGTACACTTAACTGAAACCAAATCTTCAGTGACCATCTGTTCAATAGGTTATTTGTGTCCACCCTCCTCCCCCTGTCTTTCCGGAAGATCTTCCCTTATTCAAGGCAAAATCGTATTCCAAATTAAGGTGGAAAAGGCTAGATACTATGTGGCTTGTTAGAACAGATGTGTGTAGTGCTCTGTATAAAATATTAATCAAGAACCTATAGATCTAAGCATCTAAGGACACTTTGACTAGTCTCTAGACTAAACTGGATGAACAGTTTCCAGTTCCTGTCCCTCCTTGCCAAAAACGTTTTTCAAATTGTGCAGAGTCATGAAGGACTGAGGCTGTAAGGTAGTTTTGTTAGCTTTATTAAGTTCCCTAGTCATGGCTCTTTTATGGTTAACTGGGACAAACAAAGGTGTAATGTGTACAGAAACTGTGGCATGTGCCTGTCCCCAGGGCCCAAAGACAGCTACAAAAACCAGCAGGAGGGTGGGGTCCAAACTCAGCGCCCACACAAAACCCGACAAAGACAGCAGGGAGAGGATGAAATCCATGAGGGAGTGGGGGATGGCGTGTGAGTCCTGAACCCTGCCTCCAGTGTCCTTCCTGAGCCCAGGATAGCACACAGAGAGCTATAGTAACCATTTCACAAGCCCCTCTGTGAAATGTGCGAAGCCCCTCAGTCTCCCCGTGCTCACCTTGCATGGGGAGACTGCAGCTTATATGGTGATGCACAGTTTGTGCTAACCATCCTCTAGCATGGCTCAGGGTCATAGCAGCTTTACCTAAAAAAAAATTTTTTGGGTGGTCAACCTAACAGCAGATGTGTAAAACCCCAGCATCACTGTTGGGTCTGATACACTTATCAGCACCACAAATACTATCATGTGTCACTGCTGTGCTGAGAATGAACCACCACCCAAATAACATCTGGACAACAGTGGTGCTGTGGTCAGAAACTGACCAATGGTGAATGGGGTAGAGGGGATGCAGGCACCAGAGGGGCTGCAGCCTGAAATTGTACACTTAACTTGTGGCCTTGTGAGTGGAAGTTCAAGGTAGGTGTTTCTAATATAGTGGCCAGTGAGTGGAAATTCAAGGTAGGTGTTTCTAATAAAGTAACCAGTGAGTTGAAGTTCAAGGTGTAGGTTTCTAATAAATTGACCAGTAAAGGGAAGCACAAGGTAGGTGTTTCTAATAAAGTGGCCAGTGAGTGGAAGCATAAGGTAGGTGGTTTCTAATGAAGAGGCCAGTAGATATATGTGTCTTAACTGCTATGGGAAATGGTCATTGTGGTCAGTCCTGTCCCCTCAGATATGCACATCTGTCCTTTCAGAGATAAAGATGTGACCATTTGTCGCTTTCAGGGCTGTAAATTTAGCCCATGAAAGATTTTATTACACATTCCAGTGACTACTTCAATCATTGCCCCACTATATGGCCAACAACCAGCAGAGAAATAAAATTGGTCATCACACTGTAATCATGAAGGTTCTTCAGATCAGAGGAACTCCGTACACCTCCACCTCACACAGAGTGAGATACTCGTTCCTTCCTGGAATCACAATGTTGACATACTGGCCCTCCATCTCGTTACATTCATAGAACTTGGTAGGATCTCCAGTGCTGATGTTGACCACTGCACAACTGATGAGACAGTAAGAAAATATTACAATAAATATTTTGCAATGGTAAAATTGACTAGGAAGATTGTACATTTCAACTATTATTTACACATAAATGCATATCTAAAGTGGCTTTTATTGAAAATGTATTCTTTTTGTAGCTTAAACCTGAAGACAGTTTACATTGGATTGTTGTTGCCGTTGTTGTCCAGAGTATCTCCAATCCTAATTTCAGCTCCAAACAGCTTTTCAGGAGCAGCATCCTGCCTGTTGGTGATGATGACGGAAAATACTTTGTGTTGTTTCAGTAGGTCCACCTTCCACCAGGGACTGAAGTCATTGTAAACCATAGAGCAGGAACCGCGAGACACTATACCATCTCGGTTTCCATCAACAGCATTAGATGCAAAATAATTTGAATAAATGCTGGACTGCGTAGCTGTTCCTCCCAGCGCTACATTCTGTCCTGCACAGGAAAACAGTCAGTTAGAGTAAATGAAGCATGCATTCTGATGATAACTTATTTATGTAAGTCATCCTTTGAATTTGAAAATCACACTTCACTCCATCAGAATCCCCTCTCTTGTAGGTCCATCTTGCTGATATACAGTTAAAGATGCTATCTGCTGACACAGAGTTTGTGTTAGCCGTCCTAGCAGACAGGTTCGCAACCCTGGTCCTAGAATACACTCTGCCCTGCACACTTTACTGTTGTTCTGCTCTGAAGCACCCGGTTCAACTCAGGAAGGACTTCACACCTTCAGGAAGACAATCACACCATTGTCACATGCATATTATGGTGACATAGGCTCAAAGGAAACACCCTGCATCTCATGCATCTACTTCTTTATGCCAATGCTATGTTTGGTATCAGAAATTGTCCCCTGGGGATCTGGAAGGGTACGGCACTGTCATAAATTCAGAGACATGCAGCGGAGAGGAGCAACGCCAGGCCCTCAACAGCAAAAGAACAGGCAGCATAGTGTAGATGGACCACAGACACAGCAGATGCTGTGTGAGGACCCATAGCAGAGCCCAGTGAAAGATGGCAAAAGAAGCAGCAGCACAGACACCTGGATGGAGGCTGGCGAGCACCTGCTGTTGGAACAGTGTGGCAGCCTGGTGGCATTAGTGTGTCGACTTGGACTGTGGATGTTCTGAGGCTCTTGCTGAGGCCCGCTACCTCACAGATGTTGTCCAGACTTTTCTGAGGTCACCGGGACATTGTGATCTTTGAGCGAGAGACAGTGTAGAGTCCTGCTATTGGCAGGCTCATGGGAAGCACTGCACTCATAGTAGGAGAGATTTTAAATCTTGTAAAAAGTTAAATGTAGATGTGTAAATGTGTTGTTCATGCTGCTCTGTGCTGGTTAGTGGGGTAGGGGTACAGTGTTTATGCCTGAGGTTAAGTGTGTGGGTACTGATGATCTGCCTGCTGTCTCGGCCGTTCAATTGGCACTGAGCAGCGGTTCTCTTTGCCACTGGTTTAATAAAAGAGCTGTCTTCTAAAGCACTATGCTTCTGGCATTTTCTTCTTCACGCTGATGCTCCAATATAGATCTGCTCTTCGTGAAGTCTAACTAATGCATTGCATAACTAATACATTGCATTTATCCAAACAAGCAAAGAAAACTGTTCTGAGCCAATTCAAACGTCAAAATGACAAATGTCCCAGGATACATACTTGACTGGAACTACTGTATTGATTTGAATGAGTCAGTATGGAAAGCTTTTTCCATCAGTATTAAGCGTTATAAAAACAGTGAGAGTTGTCTCTTCTTACCATGCGGAGTGGGGTAGCCAAAGACCTCGACCTCACAGAGCACCAGCGACAGGTTATGTCCGGGAAGGAAGACCTGGGATGCCTTTCTCAAATTTGAAAGTCTTGGGAAATCCTGCAAGGATACCAGAGATCACCCCAGCCCTGGAGAGAAAAGAAAACAGCAGACACAAGAGAGTTAGTGTACACATCCCTAATGAAAAACCCATAAAAACCATTGGGTTTCTCTTGGTTCCTGATGGTTTTGAAATGAGATTTGGTATTTTTAATGGGTTGATATCACAGTGTGAATAATTCTAATGGTTTAACAGATGACCAATGGCTGATTCTAAATGCATCTGATGATTTCCTAATGGCCCCTGACGGAGAAGCGGCTTAGAAAATGGATGGATGGATGGATTTCCTAATGGCATCTAAAGGTATTCTACAAGAAACTAGTGGTCTTTATGGGAAACCATTGAGCCAATGCCCATTAGAAAGCAAAACTTTAATCCTTATGGTTGTTGGCTGTTTTCTGCAGGGCTGACACTTGCAACAATGTACTAATACCTCTACAGTGTTCTCTTCAGAAGCTGGCCGTAAAGGGGTTTCCTCTACCAAGTAGGATTCTTTGGTTACTGTGTGTAAAACAAATCAGTTAATTAACCAATTACATTTGATAAAAATTGTAGATAACACTATGTCTGATTAAACTACTAGCTACTAAGTTTTGCACAGCACAACACTGTTGGTATATAGGGGCTGTAAAGGTAAATTTTTTGTTAATGAAAATACATACAATGCAAACGTACCCCCACACTATTTTCACTCCACCCCTTGCTCAACTTGAAAAATGGGAGGGGCACGCTGAGAGGACACTGCAGTGATGTGTGGGTTTGGAAGTGGGGCTGTGAGGGAATCTGGGTGGGCTGGGCTGCTGTGTTTTTGGAGCTAGCATATGTTAGCTACCAAAAAAATATGGAGAGTGACAAGATCAAACAGCAAGTTTACAAGGCTGACCATTTCTCTATTACCACCCCAATCTTCGAACGAGGGAAGGTGTTTCTGATCAGGCAGTGCTTCTTGAGCCTTAACAGCATGAGCCACTGACTCAAACCACCGAAGAGTTAATGTAGTGCCAGAAAATGATTAGCAGCGTGTCGCAGAGGCACTGAATGGTAGAACATTACCTAAAACTGTGACAGTTAGCTTCTAATGATCTGTTAAGCAAGATACATATTCAACATAAGCTGAGTTCTGATTTCTTAGATGCCTTGAATTCTGAAGGAATAAAGTGGATATCTTTGAATTCTTTCTAAGTTTTATTCAGTTTGACATCAAGGTCTCAGACTGCATCACCAGTCAGCCAAGGTTTGCTGCAGTGACCATAAATCATCATGTTCTGCAAGCTGTTCATGGCAGTTATGCTACATCCGATTCAGTCCCCCCTCAATTTCACATTCCCCTATATAAAACAAAACCTTGGCGCCGCACTCACTGAACAGAAGTGAACAGCAAGCAACACTGGAACTACGGAAAGCAGGAAAAAAGTTCGAGAAAAGCTGTATGGATGAAAGGTTGACACAATCAGTAACAATGGCCGTTTAATGTTAACCTTTCCTGAACTGTTTCATTTTCTGTAGTTCCAGTGTTGCTTGCTCCTGACTTCTGTTCAGTGAGTGTAGCACTGCAGTTTGATTTGTGAAGGGAAACATGAATTGGATTCGGTATGAAGACACGTCACCCACGCCTAGAGCAGGGTTGAACCAGAGGTGGAACTTACCACAATAAAAATCATTACAGTTTGGAACGATGTGTTCACATTTCAAGCAGGGCAAGTATATTTTATTATTGCAGAGCAGTGCATTTCAGCTGTAAATAAAAAAAGGTCTTAGGGTGTAGTTACTCCTTAATATCCTGGAGTAACTACACTAATATGTGTACCTTATGTGAGTTTTTTAAGCTTCACGACATTCTGTACATCCTATGGACTCTGGAATACTTGCAAACTGTCGTCAATTAACACTTCTTCCGGAATAAAAAGATCTCTGGACTGGAGCTCATCTGAAATGGGCTGATGCTCAGTGGAAACCTGTATTGTGGTCTGACAAGTCAGCCTTTCACATTATGCAAATAATTTATGTCTTGTTCTGTAGGCCAAAGGAGTAAAGGACCATCCAGATTGTTACTAGCATAAAGTTAAAAATTCAGCATCTGTCATCGTGTGTATTAGTTGGTAGTGGGTACAATGCACATCTGTGAAGGCAGCACTAATGCTGATATATGCTATATGGACAAAACGATTGGGACACCTACACTTACAGAGCTTTCATGAATCCCATTCTAAATCCGTAGGCATTAATGTGGAGTTGGACGCCCTTTGCAGCTGTAAAAGCTTCCACTTTTCTGGGAAGCTTTCTACAAGATTTTGGAGAGTGTCTGTGGGATTTTTTGTCCATTCGTCCAGATTAGCATTTGGTCAGGCACTGATGTTGGATGAGAGGCTCTGGCTCACAATTTGCATTCTAGTTCATCCCAAAGGTGTTGGTTGGGGTTGAGGTCATGACTCTGTGAGGGTCAATCCAGGGTTTTCCACACCAAACTTGTCCAGCCATGACTTTATGGAGCTGATTTGTGCTCTGGGACAGAAAAGGTTGGAACAGAATGCTGGAACAGAAAAGGTTCTTTCATAAACTGTTCCCACAATGCCTACAACTGTCCAAAATGTCTCGGTGCTGAATTAGGGTTTCCCTTCACTAGAACTAAGGGTTCTAGGCCAACACCTGTAAAACAGCCCCATAGCATTATCCCCCCTCCACCAAACTTTACAGCTGGCACAGTGCAGTCAGGGGGTAACGTTCTCCTGGCATCCGCCAAACCCAGACTCTTCCATCAGACTGAGTGATAGAGAAGTGTGATTCATCACTCCGCAGAATACGTTTCCACTGCTCTAGAGTCCAGCGGTGGTGCTCCAACTTGCGCTTAGCATTGTGCATTTTGATCTTAAGCTTTTGTGAAGCTCCTAATATGCAGTTCTTTTGCTGTTGTTGCCTTCAGAGACTATTATTGAGCTCTTAAGTGAGTGAATCAACAGAGGATAGACACTGTGCACTTCAGGACTCAGTAGCCCACTCTGAGTTTGTGTGGTTTACTGCTTTGGATAAGCTGTTGCTGTTCCTAGATGCTTCAATTCCACAATAATAGAACAGAGTTGGCACGGGAGGATCAAGCAGGACAGAAATTTCACAAACTTACTTGTGTCAGACGTGTCATCCTATGACAAAGGCATGCTTAAAGTCACTGATCTCATCAGTATGTCCCATTTTACTGCCAGTGTTTGTCTATAGAGACTGCAAGGCTATGTGTTTAATTTTATAAACAATATTTTAGCAATGGATTAGCAGTTGTGTCACACTACTTTTGTCTATGTAGTGTATACACATTCTGTAGCAACATTATATGCCATCGGTTTCATAGACGCCAGTTATTTCAATGTGACAATCGAAATCTGCACATGGCTGTAACCAGAGTTATGAGTGTGGGTACTAGACTTGCCTGTCTCCTGTTGAAAACGTGTGGTGCATTATGAAAAATACAACAGCAAAATACAACAACAGAGACATGGTACAGTTGCACAGCTTAAGACTTGTATGACTGAAGAGCAATTGGATCAATCACTGTCAATTAATTGCTGTCAAAAATAAAGGTGATGTAACACAGTGGTAAATGGGCTCCTGTCCCAACTTTTTTGAAATGTGTTGAAGGAATGAGCTTTTTTTTTTTTACAAAAGAAAAAAAACTATAAAGTTGATAAGGTGATTGTTTTTTGTTCTGTTTCCAATTTAATACAGATCTAACAGAATTTTTAACTGCTTTCTATTTTTATCGCCGTATCACATTCTCTCCAAACTTATTTTGGAATTGGGTTTGTCATAATCACTGAAGTGCTTTAAATTGCTCTGACAGTCACTGTCATAGAAAACAGAAAATGTGAAGAATTAGCCTGATAAATGTGTTTAAATTCACATACTCAACGGCATGTCGGTTGTGCATTGTTGTGTGAAGTAGGTTATGAAACAAACAGTGGAGAAAGATCTTGAGACAAGGATTTAGAAATGCAGTGTTAATATTGCTATTACTCCTATTTCTGTCAAACAGTGAATTTCCTCACAGTGGGTTGATGTTTCCGTTGTTGCGTAAAGAGTTTCCGATGTGTATCTCAGCTCCGTTAATCCTATCCGAACAGCAGTCTCCTCTGTTAGTGATGGTGATGGAGGTCACCGTGTACTCGTCCAGAAGGTCCAGCCTCCACCAGGGGTTTTCTTGTGTCTCAGTGGCAGCGCACGACCCGTGGTTGTAATCTGAGTCGATATTTCCATCTATAGCGTTGTAGGCATGGCCTAATGCCCCCCAGGGGTTTCCGATCAAACTTGACTGTGTGGCTTTTCCATAGAGAGCAAGATTTTTGGCTGGAATGAACAGAGCAGTGCCGATTCGGTCGGTTATACATCAACATAAACAACATCGTTCTGAGATCTGTGTTTCATGAAAGCAATTCTGTATGAATATTTCAGGTTACTTTACATAAATGTGTTTTTTTTTTCATAATCTTGGGTTCATTTATGAACTTTATTGACTATTCTATTACTATACTCTATAATTAGTTAGAATTAGTTGTAATTCATATTGCTGGTCTGCCCAGCAGGACGACCCACAAGTATTGATGCGTCTTACTGACTGACTGACTGAACGATGCTGTTGAAATGTGCTTACTTGAGAAAAGCAGCAGGTGGCGCTAAACATCATTAAATGTCACACCCTTCCAACACTACTGCAAATATATGTAACTGATATTGCCAAAATTTATTTAAAGACAGAAGAACTGCATTCATTGGTCTTACGATAATGAAAACCTAATGACTGGTGAAATAACACAGTAGTGAGTGGTTCTATTTGTGTTAATTCAGTTGGAATGTTTCCTGGATCAAAGAATCTCTAATGAGCCATAAACTGGCACTGACTGCAGGCCTTGAACATACAGTCTTATAAAAACATATGTTTAAATAACCTGATTTGCTTGAACAAACTTTATGCATGTAATTATTATTATTATTATTATTATTATTATTATACACAGTCATGTCTTGCTGAAGTCCAATAAATAAAGCTGTATAAAATATAAATTCTAAAAACACCAAAATTTTACATTAATAGCTCATTATTAAATAATGCTAAGAAATCTATAAATAATCCCGTCACCTAAATGTGAAAATACAACACACAGAATTTTTATCATACATAACATGTTATGAGGTATTATGTCTAAAATATATGTGCTAAACAATCAATCAGGCAGGTACATGGAAAGGAACAATAACTAATTCAAGTTAAATAAAATGTACTTTTAGTATTTGTCAGTGTTACCGAACAATTTATTGACTGTCTACTACAATCATAGAAAGAGAAGCATAGTGCAAAGAACTGTGCTGTAGAATTGTGGTGTTTGTGTCCATATGTATGTAAACACGATGTGTACCTTTTAGAGATGCATCTGTGAAGACAGCAGCTGTAAAAACTGCCAGCAGGCAAAACATGTGATGGTCCATTTTCTGATGGAAAGGGGAAATTAAGTACATTAACTGTTAACTTGTGTTTTCTTATTGTTCAGTTATTCTAATACATCTAAAGCTGACAGGTAGAACACAGTGGTTCCCTGGTAATATATCTACACACACACACACACACACACACACACACACACACACACACACACACACACACACACACACACACATACATATACACTGCTCAAAAAAATAAAGGGAACACTTAAACAACACAATATAACTGTCCACTTAGGAAGCAACACTGATTGACAATCAATTTCAACTCCGGGCTGTGGCAAGAAGGTTTGCTGTGTCTGTCAGCGTAGTGTCCAAAGGCTGGAGGCGCTACCAGGAGACAGGCCAGTACACCAGGAGACGTGGAGGAGGCCGTAGGAGGGCAACAACCCAGCAGCAGGACTGCTACCTCCGTCTTTGTGCAAGGAGGAACAGGAGGAGCACTGCCAGAGCCCTGCAAAATGACCTCCAGCAGGCCACAAATGTGCATGTGTCTGCACAAACGGTTAGAAACCGACTCCATGAGGATGGTATGAGGGCCCGATGTCCACAGATGGGGGTTGTGCTCACAGCCCAGGATGCTTGGCATTTGCCAGAGAACACCAGGATTAGCAAATTCGCCACTGGCACCCTGTGCTCTTCACAGATGAAAGCAGGTTCACACTGAACACATGTGACAGATGTGACAGAGTCTGGAGACGCCGTGGAGAGCGATCTGCTGCCTGCAACATCCTTCAGCATGACCGGTTTGGCAGTGGGTCAGTAATGGTGTGGGGTGGCATTTCTTTGGAGGGCCGCACAGCCCTCCATGTGCTCGCCAGAGGTTGCCTGACTGCCTTTAGGTACTGAGATGAGGTCCTCAGACCCCTTGTGAGACCATATGCTGGTGTGGTTGGCCCTGGGTTCCGTACGTTAGTTACAAGGCTGTCTTGTTGTACCTAGTGCTTAATTGCAATTACTAGTTTCAGGTGTGGTTTCGGGTTAGTGAAAGGTGTGAACTGTAGGGGCCGGACTATCAGTCACAAGGCTGATAAATTGAGGAGGTGGTCTGTAGCAGCTCTAATTCATCAATGAAGATATGTCTCCCTAATTGGCTAAGTATTGCTTTACTATCTTTCATTACCTCTTATGTCCTAATTACTGCTTCCGTTATGTGCTTTACAATACCTGTTTACTCATCCCACAGATCATATAGAACACCTCATCACAGGACCCGTAATTCCAGTAAGAAACCCATGCTTGACAGCTCTGATGTCAACAACTACAGACCGGTATCACTTCTTTCTTTCCTTTCAAAAGTTCTTGAATGTGCAGTCTATAATCAACTTTCTCTCTTTCTCACACAAAACTAGCTCCAAGACCCCAACCAGTCTGGCTTCAAACCAGCACACTCTACAGAAACTGCCCTCATCGCAGTGACTGAGAACCTCCCCAACTCACTCTTGGCTGGTCTTCCCATGCAGACCATCAAGCCTCTGCAACTCATCCAGAATGCGGCAGCACGACTCGTTTTCAATCTGCCCAAGTTCAGCCACGTCACCCCATTGCTGCGCTCCCTTCACTGGCTTCCTGTAGCTGCACGCATCAGATTTAAAACCCTAATGCTTGCCTACAAAGCCAAAAATGGACCAGCCCCTACCTACTTGATGGCAATGGTGAAATCTCGAACTGTACCACGAGCCCTTCGAGCTTCGAGTACAGCTCGGCTTGACCCGCCATCCTTCAAGGTGCACGAAGACAAGCATCGAGAATGTTCTCTGTACTGCCACACAGGTGGTGGAATGAACTCCCACTGGCTGTCTGAAAGGGTTAACTCTGCTCTAACTCTGCTCTAAGCAGACTTTGCAGCAAGCATAGCTACTGTCCTTGGCAGTTTGCACAAACAACTTGCTCCTCTTATCGGGACAACATTCTGTCCAGAACCATTTGTTCTCTTTCGTAGGTAAGATTATCGTACACAGAGCAGAAGCCCCCCTCCCTTGGGCAGTTCCGGTGGTCCGTGAGTGTCAGCCTAGCATTTCATGACTGTTAGACAACTTATTTGGGTCCACCCTGTTTGCTTGTACGCAACAGGGCAGGACGTGTTTGTATAAAAGAAGGAGTGCCCTTCTTTCTTTGTGCAGAAGACTTAATAAACTCTTTGATTGATTACAAGAGTGGTTCTGTCTTCCTGCACCGAGCGCGCTCGCTGCGACTGAGACTTTCCACAGGACAGGTGATCCACTCGCTGGTTCCTCTTCATAAACGGACCGAAAACGGCCGGTCCTTTCACTGTCCGAACAGCAGAGTCTCTTGTTGTCTTCAAACGCATCCTTTAAAATGTACCTCTTAAATGTTATTCTTAAAATAAATGGCCTAAGCTGTTAGTGAGTACAGCACTGGAAGAAAGATAAAATAAATATTGAAATAAAAAATACTAAAATAAAATAATAATGACACAATCTAAAGGGCAACACTGCTATCTTCAGTAGCAGTAATGCTAACCATTCATAACCATTATACCTACATTGTCATAAGATGTTTCAAAATAATACATTTAGCATGTATTGAAGTATATTTCCTGAGTAAACATTCAATAAAAATATGTAACATACTTTTGAAAGATAAAAGCATCTTTTTTTCACAAGGTGTGGAAAATGTAAGCTTTTCTCACCCCACCCCTGTCATGGCTGGACAACAACACATCCAACAAGTTGATGATTTTAGACACAATGCATTGATCTTTTGCCGCCACCTTTTCCAGTATAGATGTCAATCAACCATTACTGTCTTATTTATCTGTTTATCTCTAGCTTTATCATAAGACTCTGAATGGTCTTCATGCAGTTGCTCTGTGTTAGTGCAATTATCACCCAGTGTATAATTCCTTATAGAAATGCCTCAGTTAGAAATACTTTTGCAATAAAACTTTACTGGTACTTACTCAGCTGTGTTTAAGAGTCTTGTTGTCCAAGGACGTTTGGTGCCACGTTCAATTGATTATCAAAGCAAGAACGCGTGTGTGTGCACTCTGCACAGGCTGAAGGATCAGCCCTTTTATACTTTTACATGAGGAAGGTTGATTCTTCGCCAGTACTCGATTTACATCACATTCACTCAGCAGGGAATGTTTTCCTCAAACAAAACAAAGCTGTGACCAGAAATTGAGCCCCATTGATTTTGACTAGGCTCAGATTTAACTCTGATTTCAATGGGAGGTTTCACATATCCTTCCGTATGCGCATTACCTGTCATTACCACAAAAGGTCCAAGCTCTGTGTGAGCATGCACTGCCACTCTTGTTTCCATTATTCCTGGGCTGGACCCAGGCCTGAAGATATGGATCTACCTGTGAACTCATATAGAAAAAATATATTTCAAATGTATTTATCAAATGGCTGTTATCAGAAGAAAACCCTGAATCTCCAATATGGTAACTTTACAGGAGAAGGAAAAAACATACTTCACTTTTAATGTAAATCAATGGAACCAGACTTTTTTTCTAAGTCATTTTGGGTTTTCTTTTAGTCCGTTCATCATGAAAATTACACACAATGTAAAGATCAGCAGGCATTTTCAAATTATGTCAAAAATGAAAAAAGCATTAACCTCTTGTTCTCCAGGGTATATTTTGGTTTGTCCATCTGAATTTACATGCCCAAACTGTAAGGCAAATTAATCAGTAACTGCATGAAATAAACATACATTTTTATTTTATTCATTTATTTTTGGAAACGTTCCCTTTCATATTAACAGAAAATGTGTTTTATGATCACACATATTACTATATGCTATTACAATTTACTCCTGAAAGACAAAAATCTATGCGCTCTTTGTATTATTTTATAAAAATAATTTTTACAGAGCAGATCACTGAAGAGACGCCATCTGTTTGTAGTTCATAGCCCAGATTTGTGGAAAAATGGGTCGACTTTCAGTAGAAAAAAAATTGTGGGTTCAGCTTCTTTTATTACAAGGGTTTCAAATTACATCACCCCTCTATTTGACTGGAAAGAAGACAGTTACAGCCTCATATGACATCCTCCTTTTGAATGTAGCTTATGAAATATGAAAGTTATGAAGAATATGACGAAGTGCATTTTGGAACCACTGGTGGTCTCAAGGAGTTATAAGGTTAACCACGAACATCTGCAGTAAGACACTCACACAGTGTATTTCAATCAATACCTACAACACTCAATTTTGTTGTGTTAAAGGTTCATTTGATCATATTTAAAATTAAGATACTGGAACACAAATTCAGTTCAAAAGGTATTAGACAGTGAAGTGCATTAGACATATTGCTGTTGTCTGAAGAAAACCTTGCATCTCCATTTTTGACGTTTTTCAGTTTTTGACCATTTTTAAAAATCCTGTCACCCTTTGTATTGTCTTTAAATTTCATGATGAATGGACCAAAAGAAATGACCCAAAATGACTTGAGAAGGAGTCTGTTTCCATCGACGTATATTAGAAGTCAAGCAGGTTTTTTCCTTCTCCTGTGAAGTTACCATTTTGGAGATACAAGGTTTTTGTTCCGATAGCAGCTTGTGCTATATGTTTATATAGTGTGATTCAAAAAGATTGATCCGATTTCCAAGTGCCATATTTTTACAACCGTTTGGTTCCTAGGTACCTATCACAATCCAGTTGAAAGAGGGGGGTCGTAGAGTTTCTGACTGTCAGTGGAAGATGGCTCCCTTCAGTCTGAGAGGAGATGAGACCCCTGAGTAGAAAGCGTTCTGCATTCTCCACTTCAATAAAAGTGAATCCGTCATAACTGCGCAGCGTGATTTTCATGGGCAGTGAAGCTCCAACAGCTCCGAGCGGTCATCATTGGCTTCACAACACTGGGTGATCTCCGAAATCGCACTGAAAGAGTCGTGAGTGCAATGACACCCGACATGTTCCATTGAGTATGGGATGAATTTGACTATGGAGTGGATGTTGGAGGAGCTGGAGGAGGTTCATACTGAACACTTATATAATTACATAATAAACTTTATGCTCATTTAAACCATTTACAATTGGATGAATCTTTTTGAATCACCCTGTATATACAGGGTCTAAATTAAAAAACAAGGAACATGGAACAAGAAACATGACAGTTAGGATAAACATCTCACATTATCAATGAAAGTATCAGTGTCACATTTCACAAAGACATGACAGAAATGATATCAATGACAGAATGAGAAACACAAATAATAGGTGGAGACAACAGTGAACACCCAGGGACAATACCACGGAAAGTAACTCCCAGAGCCCAGTATATAAAGGCTGATCAAAATTTCCCCTAGTGCTCAGAGACAACTCAACCAGGGAGTCAAAAAAAGATCTGGAAGAACATTCAATGAACTGCAGAAAAAAAAATCTGTGCTCATGAATTCTCAGTGCAAAAGGGACTAGAAAAGTAAAGTGGAGTCATGTGACTCCAGCAAGGCACAAAACACTGTTATCCAAAAGAAACAGTGCTTTGTATCACATTTGCAAAACAGCACCTGGACAATCGTGTAGCCTTTTAGGATAATGTTCTACGGGCAGACCAGTCTGTATTGACTTTCTGGACAACGCAGATCCCTTTTTGCCATAAAGCAAGTTGTGCATTTCATAACAAACATATTTAAAGGTGCATTCCAATGGACACTACACTTCCACAGTACACACTTCTTCCACTAGGGGGTGTCTTTGATCCCTGAGATCCCTTTATACAGGAAGGAATGTGTCTTTAAGAAGATGGCTTCTGCATGTGAACCCTGTGTGGATGCAGGAGTGGAGTATGGCTGTAGCACATAGTGGAGCCAAGAAGCACCCAAATCCCTCAACAAACTACCGGACATTGTTTTATCCAGCTAATGTGTTTTTATTCACCTTCCCTCTTGAACTTTCTCATTTCAACACTCAGGCTATCCAGCAACAGAACCACTACTTGGGTTGGCTGTGGATCTTCAGGTGAGATGGGTTACTTACACAGACACATTTTAGCCTAAAACACCTTACTTATATGCTGGCTAATTACAGCACAGAGTCATTAGGCTAGAGCAGGGGTCTTTAATTAAAACTCAATAAGATCCGGAACATCATAATGTATAACTTGCATTCAATCGCTAAAGCTACCATAAAGGCTAGAAAAGTTATCCTGATTAAAATAGAACCACCCTGTCGAAATTAAATAATTCTCCATACTTAATTGGTTATAGGTCGGGGTCCACGTAGGACAGCATCTAGATCCAGACTCAGACCGCAGTCAACCTATTAGTGACCTCTGGGTTCCGCAGCTTTGCTCTTAACACACAACTAAAAATAAAACTCAAAACACCAGGCTTGGCAGGAAAAGGCACTTATTTTATTGAAAATTAAGTCTTTCCAGCATCAAGCATTAATCTTGAGTTGGCCCAGGCATCAACTGACAAACCCACTTAAATCCATGCTTTTTAGCCTCTTTTTGGTCAGTAACCTCTGTGCTTTTCCTAAATATTTCAAACTTTTTTACCACCCTTCCAAACCAAGAAGTAATACATTTTTTTTAATTGCTGAAGGCGAAGGCTTCTTTCAAGTCCGAGCCTTCAAGCTTTGTTTGCTTCATCAATGACAGCTGTACTTCTCTCTTTTTCTCAATGATAATTTTAATGTTTCATGATATAAACAGACTCCAGCTGTATCTGTATCACAGCCAACAGCTTAAGGCCACTTACAGATACAGACACACAGCCAAACTGTTCATCCACCATATAATACTTATATAAGAATAATTATGATTCAATTGATCTATTACCTTTGAAAAGCCTTTTATATTATCAGAAACACCAACATAACATTAGCTAGCCAACCATTAAACTTCCCTTAGACAGGTTGCTTTGTTTCGTAGCATGACTTCTGAACATTATGGTGAAGATCTTAATATCTGGTGGTGGGAAGGTAAAGGCATATTTTGCTGCCTAAGGTCCTGGACTAGTTGATGTCCTGACTTGGACCCAATAGAGATGCAGTGGCAGGTCCTCAAAGAGCAGTTCACACTCGAAAACCTACCAATATGTCTGAATTTAAGTAGTTCTACAAAGAAGATTGGGCTCAAATTTCTCCACAACAATGAGAAAGTATGGTATGAAATTGTAGGGTATGTTGGGCTATTATATTTTCACATAAGTAATTTACATATTGGATAACTTTGCTGCTTAAATAAATTAAATAATAATTTTAAAAATGTATTTTTTAAGTGAGACTGTTATTTTGGTTTATTATTACATTTTATTAAAGATATGAAAGTATTCAGTGACACAAATATACATTAATGGAAAAATAGGAAGGGGGAAATTTCTTATTTCATAAGGCTTTATTTTTAAACTCCAATCCAAGTGCAATCAATAAATCTGCTAATACTAACATTTCCTTTAGTGAGTTGCTCGTCTGCGTCAGGGCAGGTATCCAGACTTTCAAAGGAATCTGCTGTAACTTACAAAAATTAAATGGAAGCTTTAGTGAAAGTTTTGCCACGAAGACTCTAATGTTACGTCATTCATCCATTTATTGGTCCTGACCAATCGCGGGCCTTCATCTGTCTTTAAAATGACTCAAATTACATACTTATCCTGCTGCTTTCAGGTGTCTACGTTTTGACGTTCCCCTCCTTCCTCCCTACCACCAGTTGGGTCCCTGTCTGGTTGTCCGGGGTTGGCTCTGCCCCTCCCGACTTTATGCGGCAGGGTCAAGTCAAGTTTATTTATGTAGGGCGGAACCCATCCTCCTCTGGTCGACACCGGATAGCAAACAGTGTTAGTTTGAAATATTAGAAGTAAAAACGGGGGAAAAACAGGTGGAGTAATGGTTAATTAGATTTTTATAGTTTAGAGTTTATGCAGAGTTCAGGTCTCTCTGCTGTGGGTCCAAGTTTTATTAGGATTAAGAAGAAGGAAATTGTTGGTCATCCATCGTTTGATATTTTAACCTCATTCTTCAAGTTTATATAGATTCAGAGCCTCATTTGGTGTTGCAGATATTTAAAGCTGCGTGTCTTCTGCATAGCAGTGAAAACTAATACCGAACCTGTGAACTTTTATCATAATTCGCTCTTGCCTCCTGGATCAATGGAGGTCTCGAAGCTCCAAGACCTGGACAGAGGATAGGGCCTACACCAAAGACCCTTTGATTTCTAGTAAATTGTTATCTTTCAACTTGTAAAATTGCATTTAGGGTTTAAAAATTGTCCTCCGTCACTCTTGAGCCTCCTGAGTCTTTCTGGCAGAACTATTATATGACAAGTGAGCTGACAAAAAAAAGGGCGCAGGAAGGTGTTTTCAGTTGAGGGTGATGATATTCATAGAAACACATGAGCGGTGACATCATGCAAAATAATTTGCCTTTTGTCATTTAAAGTAGAATGTGTCATAACGTACTATAAGGTGGCATGAGATGGCATGAGTGGAAGTGCAAGGTAAGCACTTATAATAAAGTGGCCAGTGAATGGAAGTAGAAGGTAGGTGTTTTGAATAAAGTGGCCAGTTTGCGGAAGATTTTCCTAATATAGTGGTCAGTGAGTGTATATATGTAGAATTGTAGCTGGTGCTCAGACTCGTGCAGTTAATAAGCAATTCACAATGTGCAGACCTGACAAAATTTATTTACCCAATAGAGAAATAGAGATCAACCAAAGAACAATAGACTGTCATTACAAAAAGTAGAAAATTAACCCAGAAATGCATAAGGCTATGAACAATGGTGTACATTGTTTACAGTCATCAAATATCAACAGCAAAAGGTAATCTTTAAAACCCATTCAAGCATTCAAGCAATTTGAATCAAAACCCCATTGTTACAGTTCCAGGTTAGCCAATGAAAACCAAATTATTATATTATTAACAGACCATTTTAAAAAGTAGCTTCAAGTCGGATAAGGACCATGATGATCAGAGCAGCCTGGCATATGACGGGAGAGACAACTGACTTGAATTGAGGCCAGTACTGATCTGCTGATAGTGATACTGTCAATATTCTCCTTCTCCTAAACTTACGTGCAGCATTTGATAATGTTACTTATGATGTTCTTATTTCTTGTCTTTCCTCTACTGGTATTGATACAGCCTTCAGAGTCCACTCTAGTCCTCCACCTGTCCTGTTACATGTAGTGTTCCTCAGGGCTCAGTTCTTAGACCCCTTCTTTTCCTAATCTACATCCTACCACTTGGCCAGATTATTCATAGCTATGGCCATAACTTTCACTGCACACTTTTGATCTACATATTAAGTCCTTCAATAAGACTGCATTCTTTAATTTACATTGTATTGCTCATCTTCGACTGTTCTTGACAGATAACAATGCACAAACTTCATTGTGTCTCATATTGATTACTGTAACTCCCTCTTTGTTGGTCTCCCTGTAAAGTCTGTACAAAAGCTACAGTACATTCAGCCTCACCCATGTGTTCAGCTCACATTACTCCCATTCTCTCTCAGCTTCACTGGCTACCAGTTCCGTCCTGTATAAAGTTTAAAATTTTACTGCTCACTTTCAAAGCCCTGCATAACCTACTCCCCTCTATCAGAAAACTCCTGACCTCTTACACCCCCCATTGGTCACTTAATTTTGATCCAAATTCTATTTCATTGCTTTCAGGGTACAATCATGGCCAACAACCAGCAGAGAAATAAAACTGATCATCACATTGTAATCATAAAGGCCAAGAGGTTCTTCAGATCAGAGGAACTCCATACACCTCCACCTCACACAGAGTGAGGTATTCCGATCTTCCTGGAATCACAATGTTGATGTACCGTCCCTGCATCCCGTTACAGTTAAAGGACAGAACATTATTCTTAGTGTTGATCACTCCACACCTGATGAAGCAACAAATGAAAAATGATCACAATTTTCAAATTTGTGAAAAAAATACAAGCTAATATTGATTAGGCCTGAATAAACACTCAAAGACTCATACTGCTTTATCTTTTTTCAAGCTACAAAAAATGTAGCCCAATCTACACTTTTCATCATCAAATGCCTTTAATAAGAAGAAGAAGCTATTCTTAATATGTGTGAAATGTTAAAATAAATGACAGCTCTTTCAGTTACGTACATTATAAATTCATGTTACCCCCTTGTCTTCACTAAAACTAAATTGCATTAAAAAAATGCTCCATTCAAAATTTACAATAAGCAATTAGCATGTTCAGAAGGTATGAGAAGTGTGATGAAGCATCTCATGTATGTTTGTCATTACCATACTTCACAGGCTTCCAAAGTTAAGTAGAACAAAATATTTAAAAAATCAAATTAGATTTAAAAACAATAGAGCACTATAAACAATTCACTTAAATATACTTAATACAACATGATAAACTCCACCAGCCAAAAATTCTGATCTCTCAGTCAGACCCAGGTTTTGTGGTGCTGATGGAAGCCTGGCAACAATATAATTATAATCTGCATAGAACTGACAGCATAGCAATGATGGAGGAGTAGCTGTCTTAGACACTATATCCAAGCTATAACCCTTAAGTCAGTCTGTGAAGAAAATATTTTGGATTATTAGTCTTAAAAGTGTATCTTGCTTTTTTTTTTTTAACCTGATTTTCTGCCCAATTTAGTCATCTCAAATTCCACCTGCTACTTAGGACTCCCCCAATCACACGATGCTATCAACCCTAGGAGGATGAAGGCTGGCACAGGCTTCCTCCGAGACTTGTGAAACCAGCCACCGCTTCTTTTTGAACTGCCGCTCATGCAGGAAAGCGCCAAATGCCAGATCTATTACGTCAGTGTGGCAGCGGCGACTGAAGAGCTGAAAAGCCCTATTGAATAAAGGACTGAAAAGTCTAGCTGGATAGCTGAAGCCACTGGAAAGTGGCCAGCATAGTGTTGGTTTTATTTGGTTTGTTGATTTTGTGGTAAAACAAAAATAATGGCTACTGCAATATTGAATCCTGCCTCCAGCGTCCTCCTTGAGCCCAGGGTAGCATATGCCATGCTGCAGTCAGTTAACAGACGCCTGCGCTGAGTGATGGGAGGAGAAGAGGGGCCATCCTACCCACCCAGAGAGAGCGAGGCTAATTGTGCTCTCTTGGACTCCCGGCTATGGATGGTTGTAGCATCACCAGGGATTGAACTCGTGATCTCCTGATTATGATAGGGCCAACGCTTAAACGGTTGCGCCACTCGGGAGTCTGTGTGTCTTGCTTTTGCGAAAACCCCCCACCCCTCCCCCTACCTCCTGCTTCCTCCTTTGTAGTTTACAGTATAGCTAGACTTTTATCACAATACTGTATATGTGCTACCTATTTAATACTGATATAGAAATGCTAATGGTAGGTGATTTTAGTTTTAACTGGCACACTGATGCACATGATCATATTGAAATATGTGATAATCTCACTCACCCACTGTTTATTAATGAACAGAGTAGGTCAAATCTAGGAGATCTAAGGTGGATATGTTTTTAAACTGCAGTAGCAAAGATTACTCAATGGTAAATTATGAAAGATTAATATTATTACTTTTAAGAATGATTCTGAGAGTTAATATTTTAGTACTCATCCAGAAATACCAATCAGTATTCTTAGCCTGTAAAACTAAGGTTGGAACTGTCATTATAACATAATAATTACCTTGGGTTATTGTTGCCGTTGTTGTCCAGACTGTCTCCGATTCTAATTTCAGCTCCATTCAGTCTGTGACCCAATTCCTGCCTGTTAGTGACCCTGATGGTGAATACTTTGTGCTGTTTCAGCAGGTCCAGTCTCCACCATGCATTTAAGTTTTTTTCAGTGTGTGAGCAGGAGCCATGACTGTACACACCATCTTGATTTCCATCAATGGCGTTGGATGGAAAACCACGATCATAAAGGCTGGACTGTGAAGCTGTTCCTTTCAGCGTTACTTTTTGTCCTGCACAGGAAACAATGAGTCTGGTGAAAACGAAAATTTCTGATCTAATAAAACATCAATACTGAAGTTTGCCTGTAAATCTAAGTATCCTCACTTTATTAGAAATGCGTAGCATGTAGCATGCATGGTTATGTTTTTAATTTTATACTTTTGCTGTTTTGCTGTTCCTGTCAGGGTGTATACTTGGGGTGCAACAATATGCAAATTTATTGATATGATATGTTTTCGATAAAGAATTAGAAAAGAATGCTAATGTGGCAGTCTCCTCTACAAGTGTAGGACCAATTACGCCACCCCTTAGTTTATACCTAGAGCAAAGAGGAGCTCTGTAACAATTTAAGCACACAATACAGGTTTTGTACAGAAAAAAGACATAACTGATTGTTTCACAGCTTGTGAATAAAAATCGCTTCACTTCCAGGCAAGAATTGCTTCTAGAAGTCAATGCAGGTTCTTCACAACCAATTTCTGAAAGAACACTCTGGTTGGTTGCAACGCTTTGGTTGAAGTGACAGTAAATTTGAACCCCAGTGCCGACACTGAGCTGCTCTACAGCCAGATTTTCCCTTTTGCTCATCATCTTACTAAAAACAGAGCGATGACAGAATTCCAGACACTTGCGGATGGAGGATAATGAGTTTTAATGATAAACCGGTCAACCTAGCAAGGGGTCAAAACCAATATCCAAAAAAACAGCAATGGTACAAAAACGGAAGGTAAAAAGCATAGTAAAATACAGAAACACACAGGGTCAAAAACGTGGTCAATCCAATAAACATACAAATGAGAACGTTTAGTAATGTCAGATAAACAATACCTCGCAAAGACTGAGTCTAAAGCCCAGGCTTTTTTACTCTCAGCTATTACGAGTCACAGGTAAAGATATTTTAAAAGTCAGGTGATTATGAGCGCTGATAGGAGCGCATGTTGACATCACCTGATCTCCCAGTGTATTCTGGGAGTTGGAGTCCAAGTCCAAGTGCGGACTCGCATGCGTGACACTATCCTTGTATTCCAAAATGACAATTCTTGCCTTCACAGGGCTGCAATTGTGACTGGTGGTTGGTATAGTGTAGTAGGTAACACCTCTGCCTTCTATGCTGTAGGCTGGGGTTCAGTCCTTGCCTGGGTAAACATCCTACACTACACCAAAAAGAGTTTTTAAGCAAAAGTCCTAAAACTACCTTCACTTACCTGTTTAAAATGATCAACTTGTAAGTTGCTCTGGAGAAAATGTAAATGACTGATTGGCATGATGAGCATTCACACATCTGGCCCACAAAATCCAAAGATTTGAATCCTCTTAAAAATGTGTGGGACCACCTGGAACAATGAGTAAGACACCAGAGAAATCTGGCCAAACTACACAGTACTTTCATGCAGGAGTGGCAGTCATTGATAAAGCCTACATCCGGAAACTGGTCCAGTTTGTGCAAAATTGAATTGCAACTGTTATTCATGCTTGTGGATGTATTACACACAGTTCGGTATGTTTCAGTCACAGGTGACAATGTTTTTGTCCTGTGAGCTCATCCAGCTACTTGTAGTTCCAAAAATGTTTTTTTGGAAAAAGACAAATGCTTGTTAAGGGCTTAAATGAGTGTTTAACCTTTAACCTGCATGACCCAAGATTCTCTACGTCTGACTATTCGAAGCTACACACATCTCTTTTGTTTTTTTGTTTTTTTTTCACCCATGCAAATTTGGCACTTGCGGCTGTTTGAATCCTATGTGGGGAGTAGCTGCTGTAACCTCCCTCTGCTAACTGAGGCTTTTGGGAGAGACTTCAAAAAAAAGGTAAGCATAGTTGAAGTATTAGCATGGGCATTTGATATGACAGTGCCGGTAACCGTGCAGTCTGCCACTCTTTGCCCATCACTGTTGCAACTGAACGACCTGGAAAACTACCCTTCTTCCAGCTCAAGTTCCTTCTCTAAACTCATCATTCCAAACAGCTCAGCTAATCAACCATCCAGGGTAGAAAAAGTAAAGTTAACGTCCCATTTGCCATATACATTTACAAAACTGCTGCTCCATTTAAGGTGGAACAGAAAGTTCAACCATAACCAAAACCAAGATTTGTATTTAATTGTACAATATACTATTCTATAATACAAAAATATAGAAATAATTTATATCTGAAACATTAATTCAAAATATAGCTGATGCACAGCACATATCATCTCACAGCTCCCATACAGGAAAAAAATCACTTTAACATGTATATCATGACACACCGATTACCCTCTGTATAATACACACACATACACACCTTCTAAGCTGCTTCTTAAGAGCCTATCCCAGCGGTCATAGGGCAGAAGGCAGGACACACCCTGGACAGGTCGCCAATCCATTGCAGGGCAGACACACACATTCACTCAAACATAGGGGCAATTTAGCTTGTCCAAATGACCTGACTGCATGTCTTTGGACTGTTGGGGAAACCAGAGTACCCAGAGAAAACCCACGCAGACACTCGGAGAATATGCAAACTCCACAAAGAAAGGACCCTGGCCACCCGGCTGGGGAATTGAGCCCAGGCCCTACTTGCTGTGAGGCGACATGGCTACCCACTGCTAGGAATAAATATCAGAAATGTGGCTTTGAAGCTACACTGGACTAATTCCTGTAGCCTGAACCTTGAGTTACTTGATCTGGGATCAGATCTCTGTGTACATTAATGTTTTGGTTTATATGAGTCGATAAGCACTTTCATTTTAACAGTATAAAGTGTGATAAGTGTCCTTCTCACCATCTGGAGTGGGATAGCCATACACCTCAACCTCACAGAGAGTCAGGATCCGGTTATTTCCAGGGATGATCACGTTGACGTAGCGACCTGAGATGCCTTTCAACTTCAAGATGCTGGATTTTCCTGCAGGGATGCTAGAAATCACCCCAGCCCTGGATAGAAAACAGTACATATATGAGAGGATGTGTGTCATGCCTGGCTCCTCCCACTCGCCACGTGCTTTTTGTTTACCTTTTGATAGTCCACATGCTTCTTTGTTTTGGTATCCCTAGTCCTGCCCCCTTGTTTTGTGACTCCTGCCCCTGATTGTTTTCACCTGTCCCTCGTCTTCCCGATGTCGTATTTAAGCCCTGTGTTTACCCTTTGTTTTCGCTGGTCTTTGTTTGATGTTAGATGTACTGATTGTTTGACTTGTTTCTATGTCCTGTTGGAAGTGTTTGGGTTTGTGTTTTCGTGAGTGTATTTCGTCATGTCTGCCTATCGATCTCTCCGTGTTGGTTATATGGACCTGGACTGTCATGACAACGACCCTGGATTTGCCCTCAATAAAAGTCGCTTATCTCAGCACATGTGTCCGCCTCCTCGCTCCACACATTTCTATAGGCCACAGTCAGTAATAGCTGAAATTGACAGAGTATAAAAAGTCAACTCAACATAGCCTGGAGTACTTGGCTTGGTACAATGCATGCTGGTTAGGTTTTTGATTGATGTGTCATTCTTACATAAACCATGATATTCTCATGGGATGGAGGCGGTAACAGTGGTCTGAAGATCTACCTTCCTGCAGGTTGTAGCCCTTTAAATTTCATCTGATCTACTTCAATTTTATGCCTCCAGTCTTTCAGTAGCTAAATGATATGTGTCAGATCTGGGTTAGAGGTCAAACCTTTTACCAGTAAAAACTACCTGGCCTGACATTCTTCCACTTATCCTCTGACTACAACTAAGTACCCTCAGTACCTGCTAGTGGGAGGTGCACTTCAACTAAACTAGACAGGTAAAGTTTGTCAACAAACTTTTAGTTGGCTTTACAAAGTCAGCTACCAAAACTTAATAACATGTTTGCCAGGGTGTTGCGACATGGTTGCTATGTTATCCTGAATGTGTTTGTTAAAATGCTGCAAGTCAGTTGCTATGGTATGTTTACGAGGTGGCATCTGGTGTGTACAACTTTCCAAGAATCTCCCAAATGCAGCATTACAACATACAGTAAGGGGAGGAGCCTGACCAGAAAACGGCTTAATTTGGCTCAGCATCTTAAGTTCTTGTAGTTCAACTTTTGCTTTGCATAACTAGTAGCTTTCAAGCGATACTAGCAACTATTACCATTTTACATAGAAAACAGTTTAATCACCTGGTGTTGTTGTTTCCATTGTTGAGTAAAGAGTTTCCGATGCGTATCTCAGCTCCATTGATCTTCTCTGGACAGCAGTCTCCTCTGTTATAGATGGTGACAGAGGTCACTGTATAATCACCCAGGAGGTCTACCCTCCACCAGGGGTTTTGTTGAGTCTCAGTGGCGGTGCAAGAACCATGCTTATAGTTTGAATCAGTATTTCCATCTATAGCATTGTAGGCATGACTGAATGCCGCATTGGTGTTATTAACCAAGGATGACTGTGTGGCTTTTCCATAGAGAGCGAGGTTTTTGGCTGGAATGAAAAAAAAGCCATGCAGATTTGTTCAATAATACATAAGCAAAAGAAACATAATTTTAAAGGTGGTTCTGTTTGATTGTGTCATAGCTAAAAATAATGTATGTGTAAAGATGTATATGTACCTCTTAAAGATGCATCAGTGAAAGCCACTGTAACCGCTCCCAGCAGGTAAAATATGTAATGTTTCATTTTTCTGGGAAAAAAACAAAAACAAAAAACAAGTAAATATAGTACATTAACTTAATACTTAACTTAATCTTAATACACCTCACTTACTTTACATTTTCACAAAACACACTAATGTAACTCTGAAAAACAGTTTGCAGTTCTTAGTGGTACACAGTACATTAGTGCTCTCTACGTATGATCTGAGCACCCAGCACATTAATGCCAGGTGTAAATGAGGTCTGTCTGATGTAACCATTTAACTCTGGCTTTACTCTACAGAGTAGAGTAACTTCAAAGTCTTACAGAGACTTTGAAGTTATTTTACTGGTCTTAGGGATGCAGAAAGGTGTTTTAAGTTGGGGATGCTGAGATTTTAAACTGTATATATGTGATGTGAACAGTAATGTTATGCAAAATGATTTTTTCTTTTTATTTTAGTTTGATAATTCATATCAAATTCTTACCATAACACATCATGATGTGCCATAATGGTGAGAGATGACAATGTACCCACATAACCGACACAATAAATGCACAAAATGATTCCACTCTTTCTCCTTCTGGATGAATTTTAAGCAAATTAGTTGAGTGATGTGCAATCAGATTGTTGATGTGTGGCACAGTAACAGATTGTGTCACATCCACAGTCACACAAATTAATCCAAGAGATATATGACAGTTGATTAAAAAAAGGATACATTCAAAACATGGGACATTATTATGTTTTTTTGTGTTAAAAAAACACATATTAGGCCGCTTTGAGGCTCAGAAATAGCCTACAGCTCTCTGTTTTAGTGGCCCATCCCCACCAGCAGTGTGCAAGGGAAGCAATTTAGCTGACTTAAATGAAAATGTATTGTTGACGTAAACAGTGCAAGGCTGTTGCAGGTTTTTAAAATGCATAAATAAAAGTTCAAGTTCAAGCCTTTCTTTATTAGTTGTACCAGTTGCAGTTTGCCAACCCTGAAATTAGAGGACATTGGCGCACCAAGAGCACCCCCTCTTCCTGCATCCCTGGTTGACCCTACAGCACTCAAAGAATTCTCCTGCAGTTCACTGATCACTTATAAAATGAATCTCAGTTAGAAAAACTACTGCAATAAATATACTGGTACTCACACAGCTGCTTTCAGAGAGGCTCGTCCACCCAAAGTAACTTGGAACAACTGAAGTTCTTGTAAATTGCTGGAGTGAGAAAGAGTGTGCAAGAGAGCCTTTTATGCATTTACACTCAGAGAGTTCTAAGGGAACTCCTCATCACATTGTTTGCATATATTAATCAGCTTTACAAGGAATTCTGGGAACCTTCCTCTAATTTGAATTTGTTTTGGCACAAGTACATCTCTGAGTTTATCTGATGGCTCCACACGTCCTCCCAAATAAGCCACTCTAATGATAAATGGCTCTTGGTGAGCATGCATTGACACTCTCATCTCCATTTTTCTTGCACTGGACCCTGACCTGAAGATGTGAATCTACCTGTGAAGCTTTTCTAGTGTTTCTCCATACTTAAGATCCAGTCCTAGTGACTTGGTCATCGTGTGATGATGCACATTTCCCCTGAAAAACACACTGACTCCTTAATGTTGTGCTGGGAGAGATATTCATTTCCAGGGAGGATGGAGGAAGACAGTTACATGCCCAGGTCATCTTTTACTGGGACTTGGAGAAGCAGGGGACAGAACACAGGAAGGTATAATAATCAGAGACATGTCCATAATTATATTCCTAATAAAGAGAAAGCTCATCATCCAGATAAGCTTGACAGTAGCAAGCCGGTTATTAACAAAACAAGGAACTTAGAACAAGAAACAAACCCACAGCTAGAACAAATACAACTCAGATGTACAAATAAGTATCACATGCTATGCTTTGCACGCAAAGAAACAAACAGACTATAGTTTAACAGTAAAAAACACAGATGATCTCAATGACAGTACAGTTAATACACATGTGCAAACAATGATAAACCGCACCATTTTGAAAGTATGTAAATTTTAAAACACAGAGATGTGAAAAGCCACAGTCATCTTGAGGCAAGCCCTAGGGTAAAGACAAAATCAAGGAGACAAGAGACAAGGTCAAGGTCAGGCAAGGCTCTGGGCCGGATACATAGTCAGGGCCAGAGATATAGATGGGGACAGTGTGAAGGCAAGATGAAAGGTCAGGGCCAGAGACAACCTGTAGTTAGGTACAGAATCAGGGCCAGATGTATGTTTAATTCTTAAGTCTATAGAAGTTACTTGCACTACTCTTCTCAGCCATCAGGGGTTGGATGTAGTAGACTGAGCCAGGTCTTTCATAAAGAAAGAGCTACTAAGAACTCTTAAAATGAACATATACTTTTCAACTTTATCTTCACATGATGAGTTCTGCAGCAGCTCATTCTGAAGTGTAGCAGCTGGGGTGGAGAACTTTGTATGAGTGTATGCCAGTGCAATATGATGAGCTGGATTCAGAATCTGGTGTTGATCAGACAGTCTAGCATTTGAGTATCTGAGTTAGGCATAGTATGGTTAGGTAGAAAAGTTTAGTCTAGGCAGAAATGAGGTCTAGTTACATTGACCCTTTGTATGGTGCTTGGAGTAAGTAGTTTTGTTGTAAAGATTGAAAGATCAGAAAAAAACAGGACAGATGAATTTGATTCAGTGTGACATGGTGGCAAGCAAGCCAAGGGTGATAGCAGCAAAGACTTTCAGTGAGGAAGAAACCTTGATAGGAACCAGTACTTGACAGGGGAAGCCTTCCTTCTCTGGTCTCTGGCTCCTTCTCCGGATTGTTAAATGTTAAGCATCACAGGTGAGGGGTTGGATGAGTAAAGCAGATTATATCCCCCTGAATGGAATGAACATGAAGTGAGAATGGCTGTCACTGCAGCAGGTAGTCTAGCATGGAAAGTCCTGTAGGGAAGATCACAGTTGTTCAGTTATGAGAATCACTTGCTTGGAATTTAAGCTCCCAAAAGGACACTGATAGTGAAAAAGCATGGCCTCTAGGGACTGAGAGCTGAATGGGATGAGAGTGCAGACAACAGCATGAGAGAAGTCAAATCAGAAGTGGGAGAAGAACAGCTGAAATGACTAGGAGAGCGGCAGGCTCAACAGGGGTACAGGCAGCATCTTTACAGACCAAGAACATAATTTTTCCTATTTGAAAGTCCTTCCACCCAGTTTTCCCTAATGACATATAAAACACAGCAAGGCTTTCGTCCATATATCAATTCAAAGGGGGAGAACCCCAAGGAGGCTCGTGGGACCTCTCACACAGCAAAGAACAGGGGTTCTAATCACTTATCCCGGTTTCTAGAATCCTTGCATAAAAACTTCTGTTTTGTCAGGATCTAATTAAGTTGTTCTACCAGCCCATCCGTTTGTGGATGGTGAACACTGGTACACTTAAATTTAATACCCAGTAATTCACACAACTTACATAACATGGGTGACATTACATAAAAGTGGCACTCTGGTCAGTTCTAATTTCTTGGGATTCCAACTTGGGAGATGATGCGGAAAAGTGCATCTGCAAGCCTGTTGACCCGTCCTCTACCAGTTCTTTAACTAACCTCTTAAATTGTGGTCAATTGGGTACCAAAATCAGAAGATGGTTAAGGCAAGGACTAACCACCTTGACACTATGCATTTCTCACTGGAAATCCATAGTGACAGATATGACCAGATATTCAGATATTTATACAACCAGATATTCCTCACCTTTACCTTATAATCTTTCTCCTGTATATGCTGCCAGGTGAGCCTCTGCCAGTGTGGTGGCCTCCTCTAGGGATATAGAATGGTGGCACTCTACCCAAGCATCTGTACCTTCAGGTAGGCAGGCTTTGAACTTCACTATTACTACCAGATTTATAAGTCCCTCCAAGTTCCATTCTTCAGCTAGGAGCCATCTCTTACAGGAGTCATGGAGCTGCTGCATGAAAACAAATTCCTGTTCAAATTCCAAAAAGCATTAGCGAGCAGAATCATTGTTTTTGCTGCCCGAGATCCAGCCTACCGGCCAGAGGATATCTTTCTTCAGCTCTGTGTACTCCAGTTGTGAATGCAGTGGGAGCTTTTGAGAGACCAGTTGGGTCTCCCCAATAAGCAGGGGAAGCATTTGAACCATCCCGTCCCACAGACAAGACACTGGACCACTGTTACACTCTGTACAAAGATGGCTACATCCACCATTTTGGAAACTGGACCATCTTACCATCTTCCTCAAGCCACCATCAGAATATTTCCCAACCAGAAGCCGTGGGTGGATAAAATCATCTCACATTGCTGCTTACAACACAGGGCTCGCTACCAGGAACAAGGACTTATACAAGGCTGCATCTTACAGTGTATGCAGAGTGTTGAAGGAGGCAAAGCAGCACTATGGGAAGAAACTAGACAGTTCCAACAGGGTGGCTCTAGGAGCCTGTGGTGGGTACTAAGAACGATGAAAGACTACAACTCATCAGCCACCAAAATTGTAAATGTGAACGTGTCTCTGGCATTCTGTTTTTTATGCTCACTTTGAGGCTGCAGCCAACATAATTATGGTGAAAATGGCTGATCACAATATGCAAGCAGAGCTCATCAGAAAGTGACACGCCTTCAACGTCATGGTGTACAACATGAGGAAAGATTTCAGCCCTGAGTTGTGATAAAGCGCTTTGAAAACCTGGTAAGAGACTTCATCATCTCTTCACTGACCATTACATCCATTACAGTTCAAATACTACCCCAACTGCTCAACAGATAATTCCATCACACACTGTTGAATCTGTGTGACTTTCAAGCCCTCAGACAGAACTACCTAAAAAAAGGTTATGCTACTGTGTTTAATACATGGGCTTGGGAGTAGCTTAGAAAACTGTTGTCACTTAAAACAGTCCATCACTGCACCAAAAAAATTACAACTTTATAACTCTATTAAGCAAGGAGAAATACATACATGAATTCTATGAAGAAACACTGACAAGTTCTCTGGGTCAAAGTTCATCACAGACTATCCAAAAGACAGTGGAAATATGTGCTGTGGTCAGATATTCCATATTTTAGCTTGTTTTTGGGAAAATCCATTGGGAGTTATACATGCTAAAGATGAAAGGGGCCATCCCAACTTTTATTTGCGAAAGGTAAACAAGCCAATATATGTCATGTTACGGGGTGTATCTGTGCCCACGGAATGGGTGGCTTGCATACGTGTGAAGGTACCATTGACATAGAGATATATATTGGGATTTTATAGAGACACTGTTATCAAGGTGATGTCTTTTCCTGAGATGTCACTGCTTGTTGACACAGAGTACATATGCTTCACTGGCAAGCCTGCAAACCAGATCTATGTCATATTGCTAATGTTTGGGGTGCCATGATGAGGACCATGGACTGCTGAGGAGCTGAAGTTTTACATCAAGTGAGAAAGAGCAAAAATTCCATTAAAGCGTAAACAAGAAAACATGGAAGAAATGACCAATGTTTGTTCTGAACTTTGTTATGTGGTTATTTTTAGGTCAGCAAGATGTCAGGTTACCATTCTGGTTTAATTCTACCTTAGTCTTAGTGCCACTGCCTTGTTTAAAGCATTACAGCACTATACAAGGAAAAGTAGTGAACTTAAAAGTGTTGTGAAAGATGTGGTTATTCGAATGGTTTAAAATTAAAGATCTCTAATTCATTTTGCTATTTAGATAGTTTGGATTAACTGTTTGATTTTGGATTATTTTACATTAGTTTGAAGTCAGAGCTGATTTGGACTTTAGACCAAAATTATTTTACTTGAGTAAAAATTTTACTTGAGTGAACTTAATTATGCATATTTTATTAAAACAAATGATTGAACATTCCATTACATTGTTAGCAAAAACAGCTATAAACTGTTATACACACATAAAATCACAAATTATTTCCACAAAAAAGAGAAATTTATAAAATAAAGAGAATTTATAATGTTACACACTGTCCCAAATGTGGGAAAGCATTATGATTTTTTAAGTATTTTTTTTTAATTAAACTCATGTAAATCTAAAGATATTTTAACAGCACTGAAAGTTGTAGAAAGTACCCTCATAAATGGGTATATATTTAACTTATTACTATCTTTATTAATGCCTTTTTATAAATTTATTAATGGGTTTAAATAGATCAGAATATAATCACTGTAAATATCTGCGATGTAAATGCTTTATCGATTTTATTTATTTTTTACTGTGGGAGTGCAGTTAGAACAAATTAAGGTTCCTGTTTCATATTTATCAAGTGATATTTAATATTTTACAACTAAAGGTCATCTGTGACTGTAAGTAATGCAAACGCTAATCCAAAGATAAATATTAGCATGGTTATGCAATTGCTAACATGTAAACATTAAGAAGCAAGAAGATTCTTTACCGGAAGGTTACATACATTTAGACACATTAATTAAATATTTCTTAAAAAGTAACTTAAGGTAAGTTCAGATATCCCAAAAAGATCTGAACTTACTGCATACATATATTTAAATACATCTGTTACCCTGACTTTTAAATCCACATTTGTATTATTCATAGCTGATAAACGCTAACCAATTTTGAGGAGTTCAAACTTTACTTTAGGCACTTTGTAACTGTTCTACACTAAAGAATATATGTTTTAAACACATATGTTAACAGGACTTTTAATTTCATACAGAATTTATTATTTATTTATTATTATTTACCAACAATATTTAAGATTAAGTGAACATTATAAGTCCCATGACATTCATCTACACAATCTAACCCATCCGTGCAGCGAAACATAATATACACACTAGTGAAGACACACACTAGGGGGCAGTCAGCACACTCGCCCAGAGTGATGGGTAGCCCTATCCCCAACTCCCGGGGAGCAGTTGGGGGTTAGGTGCCTTGCTCAAGGGCACCTCAGTGACAAACTGTCAGCTCAGGGGATCAGACCAGTGACCTTCCGGTCACAAGGCTGGTTCCCTAACTTCTACATCTCAACAATCTGCTGTAGTGAGTTGTTTACTGATGTACAGCTCATTATTTTTTTATGAAACAATGAGCTGTGTCAAGGAAAACATCATGTACATAATTTCTAAAGCTGAATGCATACATTAATAAAGACATAAGCCTATGGACATTTGCAAAATTTCACATTTTAATGAAATGATGATTGTTCCTAGCTATTAATGATCAGTTAGTGGTTGTTCATCAAAAGAAGGCATGAAAAGAAAGAATCAAAGAATCATTGGCTTTGAAAAGTCTAGATGGGGAGAACAACACAACACAAGTGTTTGCCCTTGAGAGTAGTGAGGGCTGAATTGCACTCCTCTGTCCAATCTGAGGGTGGTAGTCTCCTGAAGCTACTTCCTTTTTGACCAGCAGTGATGGTAAATAGAGGCTTGGTGGGATAGGCTCCAGCACCCCCCCTGACGGAGAAGCGGCTTAGAAAATGGATGGATGGATGGACAAACAGGATCGAGTCAATACACCATGACTGAAAGGGAAATCCCCTCCAGGAGGAACTCTCTGGGGTAGCCCCAGATCAGGAGGGAACACCACAGTAGGTGGGAGAATTAACACTGACTGGAGGAGAATTTTTCCTGGCAGTTGGAGATGGCCTTGATCTAACGAAACCGTAAGTGAAACCCCATTATACCACTTCTAACGAGAGCCCCTGTCAGGGTACCATCTGCGTGCACAATGGCACAACCTCAAACTATAGTATGACTGCCCCTAAAGGCCACAAAAATCAAATGTGGGTCTTTGGGGATAGAACATTTGGCAGATTACCAAGAAGTGGCCGATGGCTACCCAGCTGCCTGTTGATGCTGCTATCCAGGCCTGTTGATGGCCAGGTCACATGTCTATGTGCTGTCAGAAGATACACAGCCATCCCCAATGAGCTGGTGCCTGTCTAGATGCAAGAGAGAGGTGCCGAGCTGGTACAACGGACACAAGATGATGGACCCGTCCAGACGACTTGAGGTCATCGGATGGTCACTATTCCTGGGTGGAGGCACCACCGCTGCCTTATGAAGATCAATGGACTAGCGTATCAATTGATGACAACAGTGAATGATGGCCCCAGAGAGCCTGAGGCTGTTTGTGACGTCTAAATTGTCATGGTGCAATCAGTCAATCAAATACTCATAAAACATAGACAGATACTAGACTTAATGACCATGAAGGAGGGAGAAGCATGCACAATTCTGAACACATCTTGCTGTTTTTATATTCCTGACTTGAGTGATAATGTGAATATGCCCATATGAGAGATGCTGTGGCCCCGCCACCTGATGTGGGAGGGTCATAGTGGGATTGGCTAGAAGCTATGATAGGGTGATGGGCAATGAAAGCATTAACGGTTGTGACCCCAATACTTTGTACTTTGTTATTATTGATGATTTTAGTGCCATGTATTTTATCCATGTGTTCCAAATGTTTGGCTAGAACGGCTACCATACAAGCTTTAACGCAACTAAAGGGAGATGATGTTGACTGAGAAGGCCCTGATATTCCTGAGTGGATGACTACTAGTGAGTGATCCAGGATCAAAGGGGGGATTGTGAAGGCAAATATTTGCTTTGCTCACATTGCTAAATAATGCTGGCCCTGGCATATTTGCTTCTTAAAAAGATGATCCTGTAGATCACTTAAAGTGTAGAGTATGTCTGCTGTGTGTAAATGTTACTCAAAGGCTCCACGTGTCTGAGTATTTGATTGACTGATTGCACCATGACAATTTAGACGTCACAAACAGGATCGAGTCAACACTCCACAACTGAAAGTGAAATCCCCTCCAGGAGGAACTCTCTGGGGTAGCCCCAGATCGGGAGGGAAGACCGCAGTAGGCGGGAGAAGTAACACCGACTGGAGGAGAATTTTCCCTGGCAATTGGATCTAACAAAACCTTAAGTGAAACCCCATTATACCACTTCAAACGAGAGTTCCTGTCAGGGTAGGAGGCAGTGGTTAGGCATTAGGCCGAGGCAAACTGTCTCTGAGTGCCGACGGACTAGGTCCGTACGTGTGCTGACAGACTAAGTCTGTACAGGTGATAGTACTCGCCCGAGAGGGCAGAGGAGTGCATGGCTGTTTACGGATGGCTGCATAAGGGGCTGATCTACCCCAGGTGAACGATCCAATACTTTAGACATATCGTAGTGTGAGTGAGGAGTTGACTCCGGGAGAGCCTCTCATAGGAAAGTTAGTGGTATATTCCATTTTGTTTGGGTCTAAAGTGGACACATAAAGGAACCTTTGAGAGAACATAATGGGATCCCAAGCAAGTATAAAACATAAAACCCAAGAGATGGACCTCGGTCATATGTACGGATGTGAGAAAGAAATATGGGGAATGATTACTAAAATATATATAATATATAGTTTTGGGTGGACAATATGGGTTTCCCCGATGGAGGTAGTTTAAGGCGGAAACTAAATCTGCTCTCTAGTGTGTGTCTTCCCCAGGCTACCCACCCGACCCAGACCTTGACTCTGCCCCACCAGGAGCGATCGCACCAGTGGCAGCGCCCCAACAGGAGGGAGTCACACAGCAACATGACCACCAAGCACAAGCTCCAACAGCCCCACCCCTGACCGGTGACCAAGGACACGGGTCCGGACAACGACAACCACCACCCTCTTATGACAGCCTCGACAGCCCATACGAGGACAGTATCGAGGCCAAGAAGGGGACAATTAGTGGAACATATTGTCATAAGTCATGACATATTGTCATATTTCATATGTCATAACGAGGGACACTTCGCAAGGAATTGTCCAAACGCCATGGGCAATCCACTCCCAGAAGATTGCCAAGGCCTACCCCGAGGCCAGCCGAGGCAGCGTTACAGAGAAGAAACCGCGGGGGAAACCGCGGCTGCTGCAGATGGGTAAATATATGCTTTGTATTCGAGCATGTTTAGCTCAACTCTCTCGTTAGCTGTTGGACCTGTGGAGTTGTGTGTGTGTGTGTGTTCTGTGTTGTTTTCCTTATTGTTGATTATGTATTTTGCTATTTTCGGATCTTTTTATAAAGCATCCTTGGGTTTGAGAAAGGCGCTACATAAATTGAACTATTATTATTATTATTATAATTATTGTTATTATTATTATTTTTAGCTTTGCCTATTGTTGAAATGCGTGCGATGGGAAAAGATATGAAGTTTTTGGTAGATTCAGATGCTGCACTTTCAGTAATTAGAAGGAAGCATTTACATCCTCCCCTGAGCGGATAAGTTGTCACCACTCTGGGGGCGAGGGGACATGCTACTGCAGAACGTGTATCTCAGCCAGTTCAGTGTGAATTTGCAAGGAAGAAATTTCAGAATTCAGAAGTTTGCCCAGTGAATCTTATGGCCAGAGATTTAATGTGCAAACTGAATTGCTCACTACATAGCAGTAGTAAGGTGTTAACTTTGGAAGTGGATGAAGAAATGACATTTCAGATGGTGAGGTGCAATTCTACTGAGCCTCTGTATGCGTACGCGTGGAAACTGAAGACTGGGGTGGATGAAATGAGCAAGTTCCTCGCAGCTCAAGCAGAGCAGCACACGCACGTCCCCATTCTTATGGCTCCAGATGAGCTGCACTGTACATCACATGTTTCAGAAGGCCCAGATGAGTCTTATGAGAGCAAATTCTTTGGGCAAGCCCCAAAGGGAGAAAGGCTGTCCACCAGCCACATGTATTGGGATAAAACATGGGTGGGGGCAACCGTAGAACTGAATCCAAGTCAAAATGAATTGTACAGTGTGTTTCATTTACGGCCCCACATTTCTTTGGAAAAGGCATACAAAACTGACCCATGGCAAGATTTAGGCCCATGGATTCTAAAACAAGCACGCAGTCACCATTGGCATTCCACTGATGTGCCAGGCAAAGAGTATAACCCAGTTTTGCAATCCTTCCGCATACCGCTTCGATGTGTCATGGGCGTTGACTGCACCATATGATAAAGTCATGGGAAACATGAGACCATGGGCATGAGGGGATGGGTAATGGATGGAGCAGGCCTGCGGGTTTAGTCGTGGGCTCTTAGTTGCAGGTGAACACCCTGCAAGCTGACACATAAGCTCGCATATCTTGATCCATGCATGGTCACTAGAACCACCTATGCAGGAACTCTAATGTGTGGGTCACCCTTGGGTGCATAACAATTGGAGAAGAGTGCCCCCACTGCAGCACCAGGATATGGTTCATTTCTGAGGGCTGTTGTGCAATAACTTCTACCTCCCACTGCATGGGAGCCATTATGCGGCCCACTGGGACTATGGTTATTGGCTGTTTCACTGGCAGGAGAGAGCATCTAGCTTTGCATTCATCAACCCAGGTCTCTATGACAGCACAAAATGGAATAGGGCAAACAACAGTACCCACCTGGCTTGGTGTGGATTTAGTCATTTGGCCTGCTGTATATAGGCCAGATTTTTGTGATCTGTCCAAACCAGGAAAGGATGTTTGGCTCCCTCCAGCCAGTGCCTTCATTCCTCTAAGGCCAACAACTCATGATCATCCATATAATAGTTTCACTCTAAGGGAGAAAGGTGGTAAGAGAAGAAGACACAGGGATATAGCTTCTGGTTCCTCAAAGGCTTCTTGGGCTTCAGGAGTTCACTGAAATTGCCTCAAACTCTTTTTTTGTGAGGGCAGTCAGCAGTGTAGCTATCATGCTAAAATTCTTCACAAATTGGCAGAAGAATTAGGATAGCCCAAGAAGCACTGTACCAAGTGGAGGCATGTGGGTTGTGGCCACTGGGCCATGACCTGGACCTTGGCTGGATCCATGCTCAGATTTGACAACACAAATCCCAGAAAGGATGTTGTCTGAACATGGAACAGTGATTTCTTCAACTTCACAAACAAGTGCTTCTCCAAGAACAGCTGGAGAACCCATTGGATGTGGGCTATGTATTAATCTTGAGTCTTAATATAGATGAGAATGTCATCCAAAACGCATAATGATCAAGCTCCTCCCTTAGAATCTTGGTAATGTAACACTGTAAGACAACTGTAGTAGTCATCGGCCCAAAGGGCATAACTAAGAATTCACAATGGGTTGATGAAGGCAATCTTCCATTTGTCCCTCTCCTTAACCCTGATTTTGATATGTGAAGCTTAGTGAAGTTAGATGCCTGTTGCAATGCCTCAAAAGCAGAGGACCTGAGAGGTACAGGGTAGCAGTCCTTAAGCGTTATCTTATTAAGTCCCCAGTAATCAATGCAGGGGTGAAGACTGCCGTCTTTCTTCACTAGAAAGAAGTAGCTTACTCCTGCTCGGGAAATTGATGGCCAGATAACACCCAGTGCCAGGGGAGTGCTACAGCCCTGGAGCCAGCCCTATAAACAAATGAGGCTTTAATATTTGGTTGATTTTCCAGGGTTTCCCAATTTAAATCAAAAAGCAGCAACAAATAAAAGTAGAAATACATAGCACAAACCTAACCAGGCTGACAAAATCCAAACAGGGATCACAACTAGAACCAAAAAACAGGAAATAATGCTCAGTAGCTCACAAGAGAAGCAATACCTTGCACTGAGCTAGCCTAAAGCCTGGGCTTAAATACTAACTGAACTAAACACATAATATGAGAAACATAGGTGACAAATCAATAATCAGGTGAGGCAGATCTCTGATACATTGGCTGATCTGATGTCACAGTCATGTGTTCACCCAGAGGGTTCTGGGAAATGGAGTCCACCAAAGAGTCAGGGCTGGAGGGATGTGCGACAGTACCCCCACAAAGAGTCTGGGAAGGCAACGGCATGAGGCAGACCATGACAACCACTACTCATGTGACCAGAGGCTGGAAAAGGATGAACATGAAAATGGTTCGGGAGTGAGCTGGGGGGACCCTTCTAAGGACAACCCCTAGGATGAGGAGCAGGTTTCAATGGTTCTGATTGTGGAAGTCAGTGAATAACCCTGGATTCAGGACATTCCTCCCTATCTACCAGATACTAGAGCTCTCCTCCACGTCTCCTAGAATACAGCAACCAATGGATAGTGTAGACCATCAACCTCCTCCATCAACCTATCCATCAACCTCCTCCAGAGGGGGTGGTGTGATGTCCAGTGTAGCTTCGTGAAGTGGTCCTGGAACAACAGGTTTGAGAAGTGAGACATGGAATGCGAGATCTGAACACAAGGGGGCAAGTTAAGTTTATATGTGATATTGTTAATTTTTTTGACTCACTTAAGTGATTGCTCCAACTGAAGAGGCAAGAAGTCTTGGTATAATTCTGGATGGCCAGTTATCATTCTCAGCTCATATCACGAACCTAACTCGGTCATTCAGATTTCTCCTGTACAACATCCAGAGGATCCAACCCTTTCTCACTTGAGAGGCCACCCAGGTGCTAGTTCAGTCTCTTGTCATTTCAAGGCTTGACTACTGCAACTCACTTTTGGCTTGTCTTCCTATGCAGGCACATCAAGCCTCTACAAGTTCAGTCACGTCACTCCACTGCCACATTCCCTTCACTGGCTTCTTGTAGCTGTATGCATCAGAATTCAATTCCTGATACTTGCCTACAATGCCAAATAGAGACCAGCCCCTTCCTACCTGATGGCAATCGTCAAAACTCAAACTGTACCTTGAGCCCTTCGAGTACAGCTTGAATTGACTGGCCATCCTTCAAGACACATGGAAGACAAGCATCAAGACTTTTCTCTGTACTGGCACCCAGGTGGTGGAACAAACTCTTGCTAGCTGTTCGAACAGCAGAGTCTCTCACAGACTTCAAATGAGACTGAAGACACATTTCTTTTTGTAATGTATTGTACTGCACTTATTAAAATGTATTGTACTGCACTGTGTTTGTGTTTAACTCTGTTCTGATATCAACATGGACTTTAGTTTCTAGCAGTATCTGAGCTCAGGACTGGCTTTCTCTCTCACCTATTGAAACTAGCAAAGATACTTTCTCTAGATAGACAAAGCATTTTTAGTAAGTTTCTCTGAATGTCTGTCTTCTAAATGCCATAAGCGTAACTGTAATGTGAATGTACCCCTATGTTTTTGAAAAAGGCCAACTAGCCATGTGAGGTGAATTGTGGCCACTGTCCTTGAGAATGTTTTTAGGGACTCTAAAATATCTAAGATACCTGATTTATTAATGTCTTATCAGTTTACCACTGTACCAACTTTATGGTCATTCATAACCAACCTATTGGAATGGGTAAAGTATCTTAAAAAAGTTACTGGCTGAAGATGTAACTTACATTTTTCACCTTTAACAAACCAAAAAAATTTTAACAGTTGATGAATGATGAATTTGCCAATCATGTCACTCAGAACTTCATTGATGAATGTTTGGAAAACTGATGTAGTCTTCCATTCATCTCCTTCTCTTATCCAAACTAGGCTGTATGGTTTCTTAGGTCGATTTTTGGTACAGCTCCATGTAACTCTTTTAATGCTATGGAGATGAGGGGAAGTGGATAAGAGGATTTCTTTGTAATCTGGGTAAGTCCTCTGTAATCTATGCAAGGATGCAGATCCCCCATAATCTTTCTTGACAAAGAAGAAACCAGAAGCTGCAGGAGCAGTAGAAAGTCTAATGAAACTTTGATCTGAGGCCTCTTGAATGTACATGTCCATGGCATGTTCTTCCTCCTGAGTCAAAGAATAAATTCTGGATGATTTAGGAAGGATTGGACAGTACAGTAATAGGGGTGATGAGAAGGTAGTTTGGTGGCATTTCCTTTACTGAAAAGTTTGAGGTCTGCATACTATATACAGGAATTTTAGTAAGGGCACAGCATTAGGACTTTCTATTGAAGTGGACCTCACTGCTAACATGGGCAGTGCAGCACAGATCTGGTGGCAAAATTCTGATCATAATGATAGTTCATGTTCCAACTAAGAGATGCTAGGGTTGTGTTTTTCTAATCATTGCAAATCCAAAATAATAGGGAAATAGTAATCTAATGCTGCTGCTCTCAAAGGGGTCTTTGGGGTTTCAGCTAGGATCTACTGTTCTTTAACGAGTTGTGTGTGGATAAAATTTCCCTCTGCTTTGAGTCAATCAAGGCAGAAGCAACAGAAAAAACCTGCTCACAGTACACAATTACAGGTAGAATAAAAGAACAATCCTTTAGTGGAAACACTCACCACATTAGTTTAGTGCTAGGGGTTTGTGGATGGAACCGGCAGTCATGAAAATCATGACCAGCACAGCCCTAGTACATGCACAGTCCTTCTTTCAGGCAGTGGAGCCTCTCTTCCTTTGACATACGTGATAAATTACATTGCATAGGTTCCTCGTATATGTTATTGCTAGAATCACATACTGCTCCTAAATATGAGGATGTCGACTTGAGACTGTTTGCTCTTCGGTCATGATTGAGTTGATCCAGATGAATTGACAGAGTGATGAGTTGGTCTAAAGTCAGAATGTCATACCCTGTAAATTACGATATTGTGTACATTTAACTTATTTGCATTAATGCTTTGGATTTAAATAGATCAAACATAATGTTTGTAAATATGTAAGATCTGAATACTTCATTATTTTTTATTTATTTTTTATTTTTTACTGTGGGAGATCAATTTGAGCTTTTTCAATAGAAGGGTCCACGTTTCAATATTTATCAACAAGTGTTTCATACTCATCAACAAATATTTGATATTTACCAATTAGTGGTCATCCGTGACAGTAAGTCTTGAAAGCACTTAGTCAAAGATAAATATTAGCATGGTTGTGCAATTGATCATGTGTAAATATTCATAAGAAACAGAGATGCAGCTTCTCTGGAAGGTTACACTTCATTAGAGACATTAACTAAATATTTAACAGTTTCAACTACATGCAAATTTATATACAGTGACATGCAAAAGATTAAAAAAATTCTGTTACTATTAATAGTCAAGTGAGTAGAAGGTGGACTGATCTCTCAATGACATAAAAGATAGAACATTATTTTCAACGTTTTAAACAATATTACTACATATTATTTCTGTTTTCTACAATTTTAGAGTGGAAATAAAGAAAAGGAAGACCCTGTGAAAGTTTGGTCTCAGGTAACTTTTACCAAGGTCTCTGACCTTAAATAGATGGTTAGGTTTATGGCATGCTCACAGTCATTGTAGGAAAGGACAAGTGATGCAAATTTCAAAGATTCATAAATACTCTGACTTCTCAAAGTTGTTTCCTCAGTTCATAAGCCATTACATAATGACAGTTAACAGGGACAGAAACATTAATTCTGTATGCCATGATTAACCTAATATGCAAACAGATGGCAATGGAAACATAATGAAAAAGATTTGCTCAACAGATCCAACTTTTTTGCAGAGCCTATTGGATGGGGGTAGAGGCTTTTTCACCATCAAGATACATTTAGTTACCATTTCACCATGGCACAAGGGTTTTGACAGGACCACTGTCAAATGGACAGCCTTTGTGAGAGGGGCGCATCAGTTACACTCAACCTCCAGAACTTTTGGACTTGGGTGTGCTCTCACAGCTGCTGTTTGAGCTGTTAGAGTGTGAAAATTAAAATTTTCTTGGTTAAGACAGTTCTATTTTCAAGTTCTATCATTAGACTGGCCCATATTGTCCTCAGTGTGAGCACCGCATAGACATAATGTTTACGGGTGTAGTTTTTACCTAAAATCTCCTCAGTGCACGCAACCATTATGCAACCTCCACTCTGGCTGCCTTCATCAGTGTGCCTATCCTGACAGCTCGTCATCACTCACTATCTATATGGGGGCATTATGCAGTCACACTGGACAGGACTTTCATTTCTTGTAGCACCCTGGTTGCTCCCCTGACACATCAATCTTGCCAGACAGTTGGAAAGTATTCAATACGGGAGCTGGCTATATCTTTCCCATAGTGAGATACTAAATAAAGGTTTCAGAGAACCGTCTCTTTGATGTTTTTGTTACCAAGAGACAATGTTTCTTTGACAGCTTAATGAAATTCAGTGTTTAAGTACAAAGATATTATTTCTAACTAATATCTAATATCTTTTGCAATGTTAATTAGATTTTTTGTCACCTGTCAAGGAAGGTGACGTTCAATTGCTAAGTTATAATATTGCTGAAATTATGCACTTTTTAATATGCCAAACCACAATTTTCACAATAACATTAACAAATTAAATAACTGATGATGTATGTGTCCCAAGACTACTTTTGAATGCTGTAATTTTACTTTGTGCTTTTAATTAGCTAAATTTGAGCAAATAAGACTAATATGATTGATCCTGACAAACTACAGAAAATAATGCGATTAATTGTGCTTATTTGATTCTGAGACTTGCAACTAAACTATTTCTCTGGATGCTAATTGTATTTTTGCCATAAAATGCTGTATAAGATTAGGAATGTAAAAAGCAACAAAAACCTTTTTCTTTTCCAGTCATAATTGTAATGAAATCTATTTTTAAAAACATAAGGAGTGGAGGACAATTACAAATAATACTGGACTTCCTCTTAAGAGAGGGCAGAAAAGACATAAAACCACTACATACTTATTAATAAATTACTTTTAATAGCCTTGATTTTTGCAAGCAATGATTTTATGTATGTTAGTGTGTTTATCTAAACATTTCTAAATGTCTGCTTGAAGAAGCCCAGTATTCTTTGCAGTTGTCATTCAATATTTGGTGTATCTAATTGATAATTCATTAAATTAAATCAAGTGCTGTTGTAAGAATTGAAAAATCCAAGTGACATCTATAATGCAGCAAGAAGTCAAGATTCAAATCTATTTGTACTTTTGGTTACTTTTACTGTATTTATGTTTTTTTGCATGAATTTGAATAGTATATGATTCTTTGAAAGGTAAAATTGCTGACATAAATAGTTTTCAATAATATGCTTAAGTGCCCATTACTTTTGCACAGCCTTTTTTACCTATCACAGTACCCTTTTACATGTTATATTTTAATTTCAGTTTTGCTACTGACCTTCAATTTTTAGGAGCCACATGTGATGTTTTGCCAAAAGGACTGAAGAAATTACATTGAATAAAAACACTGTACTTGTTTTGAAATTAAATGTGCTGTGTTCTTTCTTAATTTCACCACAAGATGTCACGGTTTTGTTGAGAAAGCAATTCAAATTACATTGATCACACACACTTAAATATGGGTGTTTGCAACTGTGGGTGCTTGGTGTCATTTTCATATATACAACAGTTGCTTCATGTAATAAGGTAATGTAACGTAGACATACTTTTATAACACCTGTATGGAGATGAAGGGATGTACACATATACAATTTGTTTAGAAGAGAAGGCATTATTCCTCATAGAGCTGGTATTGTTAGCAACATCATAAGCAGTGGGGACAGGGGGCACCCTAGTCTCACTTTCCTAAAAGTACTCGGTACTATGTGGCTTACCTAAGGATTGGGCCAAAGCTACATTTACTTGCTGTGAACTGGTATTTAAATTCAATGCTTTCAAGTGCTTAATGAACTTTGGACTCACTTCTAGGTACATGTATCACTTGTGTCATGTGATATGTAAAATCAAAGTAATAGATGACCGGTTTCCAGTTCATATTCTTCCTTGCTTGTTTACAGTTACAGACTGTAGCTGATCTACTGTTACACAGTTGGTGTTGGCCATCCACTAGACCTGCATTGGTCAGTTTCATAGCCACTGTTAGCTGAATTTTTTGGGTGGACGGTCGAGTATCAACCTAGCAGTGACACTGATGTGTGAAAACCTAAGAATCAATCATACCAGCACCACACACAGTACCATGTCAGTGTCACTACTTTGCTGAAAATGAATCACCACCCAAATAACATCTGGCCAACAGCAGCCATGTAGTTAGAAACTGACCAATAGTGAATGAAGTAGAAGGGGCTGATAAAATCTGCAGCAACTAATGGGTGACAGCTTGTAATCGTTGACTTCTACATTGGGGATATAAGGCAGGTGTTTCTATTAAAATGACCAGTGAGTGGAAGCACAACATAGGTGTTTGTAAGTGGCCATATGTATTGAAGATTGTATTGTATTGTAGAGTCATATTTAGAAGTGCAGCTGGTGCTCTAACAGATGACACAGAGCTGACAAAACATATTTACCCAATCGAGAAATATTAATCAACTAAATCATGATAAAATATAAGAAACAAAATAATAAGTGAATAAATCATAAGTGAAAGACCACCTTTTAAACCTGTTTAAGCTTGAATAAAAAAACAGCTGATATAGTACCAGGTTAACCAATGAAAAACAAATCAATAGATTTATAACAGACAGGTCATTTATAACATCAGGTCAAATAAAGGTAACGACGATCAGGGCAGCCTCACATTTGGGGGGAGAGACCACAACTAACTCTAATTCAGAGACCAGCACATATAACTGTAGGTTGGTTGGTTAGTGCAGTGGTTAACACCTCTGCCTTCTACCCTGTAGACTGGGGTTCAATCCCCCACCTGGGTAAGCCTCCTACACTATACCAATAATAGTCCTTGGGCAAGACTCCTAACACCACCTTGGCCTACCTGTGTAAAATGATCAATTTGTAAGTCACTCTGGATAAGAGCGTCAGCCAAATACTGTAAATGAACCCAATGACCAAGATCACCACAGTAACTAACACAATACACTGAAAACAAGACCAAACCTAATGAAAATATACTCAAAGATCCAAATATAGTTTAATTTTTAAAAGCTGTTGGGAAATGGTCATCACACTGTAATCATAAAGGCCAAGAGTTTCTTCAGATCAGAGGAGCTCCATACACCTCCACCTCACACAGAGTGAGGTACTCGTTCCTTGCTGGAATCACAATGTTGATGTACCGTCCCTCCATCCCTTTACAGTCAAAGGTAAAGATTTGCCCTGCCATGGCAGTGTTGATCACTCCACACCTGATGAAGCAAAAAGTGAAAAATTATTATTATCACAATCTGAAAAAGAATTACACATGTGAGCTAATATTGATTAAATACTCAACCTCAACCCATTTGTTGTGTTGCTATTTAGCTTTGTCCTATTTTCAATCCACAATAATTGTAGCCTAATGCACACATTTCATCACCAAATGCCTTTAAGAAGAAGGTTGTTGTTAATGTTTAATTGTTAATATGTGGTAAATAAAATAAATGAATTACAGCTGGTTTAGTTATACACAATATAAACACTTAACAGGAATTCATGTTACCCCCTCAGCTTCATAGCTTCTCACATAATCATTAAAGCCAAATTGCATTAAGAAAAATGCTCCATTCAAAATACAACAATAGTAAGAAATTAGCACGTTCAGAAGGCATGACAGGTCTGACGGATCATCTCAAATATGTAAGTATGTGTGATTAATCCAGGTACATTTATCTACACTGAGCCTGTTGTGCCTCCCCTCTGACATCACTATACTTTACAGGCTTCCAAAGTTAAGCAGACAATAAACCCTTTAAAAGATTCAAATAGTATCAATAACAGTAGAGCACTAGAAATAATTCACTTAAATACTGGAGCCTACTAGAACATGATGAACTCCACCAGCCAAAAATTCTGATCTCTCAATCAGACCCAGATTTTCTGGTGCTGATGGACACCTGGTTGAAAACATCTGTAAGAGATACTATATTGTCATAATCTGTATAGAACTGACAGAAAAGTAAAGATGGATGGCTACCTTTCTATAGTCGCCTCCACAATTATTGACACCCGGGTAAAGATGAGTAAGTAGGGTTATAATTTATAGGTATAATTTATATAATTAATTAGCTTAATCTCACACTGAAAAACATAAAATCCAACCCTAAATTGAGGTAATATTACTCAGAGATTTTAAAAAATCCCTCATCGAGAACTGAACATAGTTCGGGTCAGTATTTAGCAAACTGCAGGTGCTCATGTTTGTGGCCTTCCAAATAATCCATTGGCCTCAATCCATTGTACACCTCACTGTGCGTGGTGGCAAAATAAACTTGTCACAGTTTCAGTTGACAGTAACTTCTTAATTACTATCTGTAAATAACTGTAGATGTGGGAATTTTCAGGTGACTAACAAATTTTTGTAGCCCCTCTGTGACTTAAGCTTCCAGTTTCAAGTTTATTTGTCATTTGGACAACACGTGAGGCTCAGATAATCAGTCTACAAAAGTAAAGAAAGTTATAATAAAAAAATATATTAAAAATCAATAATATCAAATATACAAAAATACACAAAAATATAAAAACAAACTCGCTACTATATATGAATATATTTATATTAAACAAAGAATAATATGTTAAGAATATATGAATTTATATATTTTAAAGTGACTAATTAAGGTCAGCACAATTTTCTCTTATTTAAATCGAATGTTCTCTTATTTCTCCCATGAATTTGACCTCTGTGTCTGTGATGCTAGGCAATTCTAATCCATTCATTCATTTTAATTGATCTCATCACAAGGAGTTAATTAGAAAATGTAAATATTGCTTTTAAGAATGATTCACAGAGTTCATATTTTAGTACTCATCCAGAAATTCCAAACTGTATTCTAAGCCTGCAAAACTCAGGCTGGACCTGTCGTTAAAACATATGTGCAGATCAAAAGTATCACTGAAAATGTGCTCTTTTGTTGTTCAGCTCTGCAAGCAGGTTACCTCGGGTTGTTGTTGCCATAGTTGTCCAGACTGTCTCCGATTCTGATTTCAGCTCCATGCAGCCTTTCAGAAGTAGCCTCCAGCCTGGTAGCAACACTAATGGTGAACACTTTGTGCTGTTTCAGCAGGTCCAGTCTCCACCATGGACTGAGGTCTTTTTCAGTGTGTGAGCAGGAGCCACGATTGTACACACCATCTCGGTTCCCATCAATGGCACTGGAGGGTAACCCAGTCTCATAAAGGCTGGACTGTGTAGCTCTTCCTTTCAGCGCCACATTCTCTCCTGCACAGGAAACAATCAGTCTGGTAAGCATGTCAGTCCAATAACGGATCAACTCTGAAGTTCGCCAGTAAATCTAAAAGACCAGTATCATCATATCAGACATTTTTACTCATTTTGATTGTTTAATCAGTTAGTTCCAATTTTCACACAATTAAACAGAGGAGTTTCAGCATTTTGGCATGAAAACCTGCAGATAAGATTGGACACCACTGGGTTACACTCTGCAATCATACTAATACAGTATATGGCAAAAACAGTTTGGACACCTGACCTATATGAGCTTGTGGACATACCATTTCAAAACCATGAGCATTTATATGAAGCTGATGAAGTCGCTTCTTATTCTCCAGCTTCTTGTTCAACTTCATCTTCGCAACTTTTTAGTGTTTGACAGTCTGTCGTTGCAGATTTAACGTTCCTGGAAACCATTTATGCTGCTTATAAATGCAAATAAGTCCATTTGTCTCCAAATGTTCATCTTAGCTAAATCTCTCTTTGCCTTTTCATTCACTACTAGCCAGGAGAGATTGTGTTGCTAAGTGACCTCAATCTGCACGCCAGTTCCTTGAGAAACAGGGCTTTCACACTGTGTTGCACACTTCCCGTCTCACAGATATTTTACTGACATAATGACCCCTGACTCTCTACAATATGACCAAATGGGAAGTTATAACATCACTAAAGAGAACAGGTAGGACAGCTGCGTGGACATCCACTGTCACTGGATCTTATTTTACCACAACTGTGCATTTTATCGCAGATGAGTGGCAACAGCATCTAATGTGCTCCAAACAAGAGCAGTGAATGAGAGCCTTCCAGTTTACTTGCCACATCTCTTCCATTTGTTTTATTAATAAAATATATTGGGAGTAAATTCATTATAGATCATTACAAATACTTTGCTTTAAAAGTACCAAGTCCACAGTAAGAAAATAGAAATCCTGTATAGAAAAACAAATGCAAGATACATTGATAATCGTTTTATAATTGCATCTCAGCTCTCTGAATCATAATCGAATTGAATCGTAAGGTGCAAAGAGATTCCCACCCCTGATAAATATGGTTACAGGGAGTAAAGATCAGAAATGTGGCTTTGAAGCTACTCTGGACTAATTCCTTTAGTCTGAAACTTGAGTAGCTTGATCTGGAATCAGACCTTTGTGTACATTACTGAGTTGGTTTAGACGAATGGAAAAGCGCTCAGCATAAAGTGTGATGAGTACAGTGTGAGTTTCCTTCTTACCATCTGGAGTGAGATAGCCATAGACTTCCACCTCACAGAGAGCCAGGAGTCGCTTCTCTCCAGGAATGATCACATTGACATAACGACCTGAGAATCCTTTCTCAAAGGTTAATGTCATAGATTGTCCTCCAGGGATGCTAGAGATCACCCCAGCCCTGGAGAGAAAACAGAATACCATGCATATAAGAGAGAGTGTACAGATTTCTGTAGGCCACAGTCAGGAGCAGATGAAACTGACAGGCCAGGAATGTGTGAACTTAGACTCTGACCGGAGATGCATGCAAATGTTTGCATATAACTGTAGCCAACTGTTGTGTAATAAATGAGGCTCATAAAACACAGACAAATGTACTGTCAGGCATTCAAGGGTACAAAAAGGTAAGAGTCTTGTTTAACTTAACACAGCCCAGCACAGATTGGTCAGTTCCTGGCCTGGTACAATGCATACCATCCCATGAACTTCAGACCTGGAAGGCCAGAGCACAGTTTGGGGATTATTCTACTCAAACACTCCTTATTTAGCTCAGCAGTTGCCAGGTTTAGGTGGTGTGTTAAGACAAGGACAGTTACCAATTTGTCCTGGATACTGGACCTCCAGGACTCTTGACAATGACAGAGCATAATCTTCTAGACTAGACCAGTGGCCACTAACTTTGCATCTGAAAAGCTACCTTCCTGCAGATCTTAGCTCTACCCTATTCAACCCCACCTGCTCCATTTAATTACTGCCTCCCAAAATCCTTGATTAGCTAAGTGATTTGTGCCGGATCTTGGTTAGAGATCAAACTTGCTGGTAGGCAGATCTTCAGAAGGAGGTCTGGGGACCACTGAGACTCTGATTAACATGAAGGCACAAGCTGTGTTGAATATGACATCATGTCTCATAAAATGAGCAGTGTTTCTGGTAATTATTTTAACCTCTAAATTCAAATGTATGTTCTTTAAAGAAATGTTGAATTTAATATGGGAAAGCCACAAGATCTTCCAGCTCATGTGGGCTGCATCCTGTATCTGATTTGACAGCTGTCTTTGCCGCTCATCTACTGCCAACAACTAGGTACCCTCAGTAGCTGCTGATGGGAGGTGCACTTCAAAGTGCGAGTTGGCTTCACAATGCAGTTGTTGATCATTGTTAATAATTATATGTATGTATGTATGAATATTGTCATTTTTAGTTGAATTTAGTGTTTTTTAGGCTTTGTGTAGATTTAGTTTTTTAGGTTTTTGGGTTATTTATCCATCCATCCATCCATCCATCCATTATCTTCCGCTTGTCCGGGGTTCGGGTCGCGGGGGCAGCATCCTAAGCAATGAAGCCCAGACCTCCCTTTCCCCAGCCACTTCCACCAGCTCTCCAAGGGGGATTCCGAGGCGCTCCCAGGCCAGCTGGGCGATATAGTCGCGCCAGCGTGTCCTGGGTCTTCCCCGGGGTCTCCTCCCAGGTGGACTCGCCTGTGACACCTCCCGAGGGAGGCGTCCAGGAGGCATCCTAACCAGATGCCCGAACCACCTCAGCTGGCTCCTCTCGACGTGAAGAAGCAGCGGCTCTACTCCGAGTCCTTCCCGGATGACTGAACTTCTCACCCTATCTCTAAGGGAGAGTCCAGACACCCTGCGGAGGAAACTCATTTCGGCCGCTTGTATTCGCAATCTTATTCTTTCGGTCATTACCCAAAGCTCATGACCATAGGTGAGGGTGGGAACGTAGATCGACCAGTAAATCGAGAGCCTTGCCTTATGGCTCAGCTCTTTCTTTACCACAACAGACCGGTAAAGAGCCTGCATCACTGCTGACCCAGCACCAATCCGCCTGTCAATCTCCCGCTCCCTTGTACCATCACTCGTGAACAAGACCCCGAGATACTTGAACTCCTCCACTTGAGGCAAGAGCCTATCCCCGACCCAGAGAGGGCTCTCCACCCTTTTCCGCCTGAGAACCATGGTCTCGGATTTAGAGGTACTGATTCTCATCCCAGCCGCTTCACACTCGGCTGCAAACCGATCCAGCGAAAGCTGAAGTTCGCGGCCTGATGTCCCCAATAGGACCACATCATCTGCAAACAGCAGTGATGTGACCCTGAGGTCACCAAACCGGACACCCTCCATCCCTTGACTGCGCCTAGAAATTCTATCCATAAAAATTATGAATAGAATCGGTGACAAAGGGCAGCCCTGACGGAGTCCAACTCTCACTGGGAACGAGTCTGACTTACTGCCGGCTATGCGAACCAAACTCCAGCTTTGTTTGTACAGGGCCTGAATGGCTCGTAGCAAAGAGCCATGTACCCCGTACTCCCGAAGCACCTCCCACAGAATACCCCGGGGAACACAGTCGAATGCCTTCTCCAGATCCACAAAGCACATGTGGACTGGTTGGGCAAACTCCCATGAACCCTCCAGAATCCTGGAGAGGGTGAAGAGTTGGTCCAGTGTTCCACGACCAGGGCGGAACCCGCACTGTTCCTCCTGGATCCGAGGTTCGACTATAAGCCGGACTCTCTTCTCCAGTACCCCTGCATAGACCTTGCCAGGGAGGCTGAGGAGTGTGATTCCCCTGTAGTTGGAACACACCCTCCGGTCCCCTTTTTTAAAAAGAGGCACCACCACCCCAGTCTGCCAATCCAGTGGCACCGCCCCTGATGTCCACGCAATGTTGAAAAGGCGTGTCAGCCAAGACAGCCCCACAACATCCAGAGCCTTGAGGAACTCAGGGCGGATCTCATCCACCCCTGGAGCCTTGCCACCAAGGAGCTTCTTAACTACCTTAGCGACTTCGGCCTCAGTAATGGACAAGCCTATTCCCATGTCCCCAGACTCAGCCTCCTCACTGGAGAACGTGTCGGTGGGATTGAGAAGGTCCTCAAAGTATTCCTTCCACCGCCCAATGACGTCTTCAGTCGAAGTCAGCAGCACACCATCTCCACTATATACAGTGCTAGTGGCACACTGCTTTCCCCTTCTGAGTCGCCTGACGGTTTGCCAGAATCTTTTCGGAGCCGACTTAAAGTCGGTTTCCAAGGCCTCACCAAACTCCTCCCATACACGGGTTTTTGCCTTGGCAACAACTGAAGCCGCAGATCGCTTGGCCTGTCGATACCTGCCAGCTGCCTCTGGTGTCCCACAGGCCAACCATGCCCGGTAGGACTCCTTCTTCAGCTTGACGGCATCTCTCACCTGGGGTGTCCACCACCGGGTTCGAGGATTACCGCCCTGACAGGCACCAACTACCTTACGGCCACAGCTACAGTCAGCCGCTTCAGCAATGGAGGAACGGAACATGGCCCATTCTGAGTCAATGTCCCCCACCTCCCCCGATATCTGGTCAAAGTTCTGACGGAGGTGTGAGTTGAAGATCAATCTGACAGGTTCTTCTGCTAGACGTTCCCAGCAAACCCTCACTATGCGTTTGGGCTTGCCTGGTCTGACCGGCATCTTCCCCCACCACCTGATCCAACTCACCACCAGGTGGTGATCAGTTGACAGCTCAGCTCCTCTCTTTACCCGAGTGTCCAAAACACATGGCCGCAAGTCCGATGACACGACTACAAAGTCAATCATTGAACTGCGGCCTAGGGTGTCCTGGTGCCATGTGCACTTATGGACATCCTTGTGTTCAAACATGGTGTTCGTGATGGACAAACTGTGGTTTGCACAGAAGTCCAAAAACTGAACACCACTCGGGTTCAGATCAGAGAGGCCATTCCTCCCAATCACACCCCTCCAGGTCTCACTGTCATTGCCCACGTGAGCGTTGAAGTCCCCCAGTAGGACAATAGAGTCTCCAGGAGGAGCACTTTCAAGCACCCTTCCCAAGGACTCTAAGAAGGCTGGGTACTCTGAACTGCTGTTCGGTGCATAAGCACAGACAACAGTCAGGACCCGTTCCCCAACCCGAAGGCGTAGGGAAGCTACTCTCTCGTCCACCGGAGAAAACCCCAACATACAGGCACCGAGTCGAGGGGCTATGAGAAAGCCCACACCTGCCCGCCGCCTCTCACCATGGGCAACTCCAGAAAAGAATAAAGTCCAGCCCCTCTCAAGGAGATTGGACCCAGAGCCCAAGCTGTGTGTTGAGGTGAGCCCGACTATATCTAGCCGGTATCTCTCAACCTCGCGCACCAACTCAGGCTCCTTCCCCGCCAGTGAGGTAACGTTCCAAGTTCCAAAAGCCAGTTTCAGCAACCGAGGATCAGAACGCCAAGGCCCACGCCTTCGGACACTGCCCGATCCACAACGCACCGAACCCCTACTACTGCCCCTCCCATTGGTGGTGGGTCGATGGGAGGGGGGACTCATGTAACTCCTTCGGGCTGGGCCCGGCCGGGCACCATGAGTAAATGCCCGGCCACCAGACGCTCGCTGGCGAGCCCCTCCCCCAGGCCTGGCTCCAGGGTGGGGCCCCGGTAACCCTGTTCCGGGCAGGGTACACAAGTCCTGTTTTTCTGTCTTCATAGGGGTTATTATGGATCACACTTTGTCTGACCTGTCACCTAGGACCAGTTTGCCATGGGAGACCCTACCAGGAGCTTTTGCTCCAGACAACATAGCTCCTAAGATCATTCAAGCACGCAAACCCCTCCACCACGATAAGGTGGTGATCCAAGGAGAGGGGGTTATTTATATTATAATAAAAAGGAAGTTTATATAAGGAGCTAATATTCTGAGCATTTTTCCATTCAATTCTATGGCGGAAAAATGTGAAAGAACACTCTGTGTATCTTGGAACGGGTCATAAAGCGCAAGCACACTCTGTAGGTACTGGTTCTACAACTGCAAAGTTTTGGCTTTATGAATAAATTTGTTTTAAAACTTAAGCATAATAATTTTATCATAATTAACACTGTAAATATTATTCATGGTAAAAAAAATGTATGAATGCAGTGGTTTTACAGTGTCACGCCAGTATAGTACGCTCTGTACGCCCCAATACTACGTTCCCCAATTTTTTTTCCAACCCCCAAATCCCAGAGTCCCCCAGGAGAACATGTGACCAACACGCCACAGCCATCACACAATCACAGATCTTCAACACCTGAGTAATCTGATGCATCTATAACTGGATGCGTAAAGATTGTTTGTTGGGACTCATTCTGTGAGAAGTATTGTTTATTCCTCTGTGTTTTTCTTGACTGTTTTTTTGGCTTTTCCCTTTTCTTGGCTATGTTTGCCATTTTTGCGCTCTCTGGTTTTTGATCTCGTTTCCACTCTTTTAATGTCTATGTTATTAAGTATCCATTTTGCTCTGGTTTTAAACCTGGCCTGTTGTTTAACTACATGTTTGGATTGTCCTTTTACAATTAAAGCTTCAAAGCGTTGTTCTTACTGTGAGCGTCTGACCTGTTCTGTTGCATTAAAACAGTGTCATTTGGTTTTGCATTGTAATTGGATGTTCTTCCCAGCAACACTAACAGCTGTTAACATTTTACATTGTAATAAACAAGTAGTCTTATCACCTGGGATTGTTGTTTCCATTGTTGACTAAATAGTTTCCAATGCGTATCTCAGCTCCGTTGATCCTCTCTGGACAGCAGTCTCCAGTATTGTAGATGGTGATGGAGGTCACTGTGTATTCATCCAGAAGGTCCACCCTCCACCAGGGGTTTTGTTGGAACTCAGTGGCGGTGCAAGAACCAAGGTGGAAGTGTGATTCAGTATTTCCATCTATAGCATTGTAGGCATGACCGAATGGAGCATAGGGATTATCATACAAGGATGACTGTGTGGCTTTTCCATAGAGAGCAAGGTTTGTGGCTGGAATGAGAAAAGTAATGCATATTTGTTCAATGACACATATGCAAAATACACATCATTTTAAATGTGATTCTATTAACATGTCTCAAGTTGCTACTGCTATCATTATAATCATGATTATTGTTTGGTTTTATATTATTCATTATATATCTATTAATCACCCCAGCCCTGTAGAGACAAGAAAACAGCACAAAGGTGCTTAGAATTTTTCTTACATGATATAATGATCACATCAAAATCTGCAGCCTACAAAAAAATTTAATGATCAGGTGTAAACAATGAACTTATCTGATATCTATGTGTGTGTGTGTGTGTGTATCTTTGTGTCCATGCATATATGCATATATAAAAATGAGAGAGAGAGAGAGAGAGAGAGAGAGAAAGAGAGAGAGGGCTGTTGTCAGAACCAAAGCTTGTATCTCCATTTTTCAGTTTTTGACATAATTTGAAAACGTCTGTTACTCTTTACATTGTGCGTAAATTTCATGATGAAAGGACCAACAGAAATTGCCTAAACTGGTTCCATTGACTTTGACATTAAAAGTAAAGTAGGTTTTTTCCTTCCCCTGTTTGGAGATACAAGGTTTTTTTTTCCGACAGCAGCGATATATATTGTGTGTATGTATATATGTATATATATATATATATATATATATTCCGACAGCAGCAGGTATATATATATGATGAGTGTGTGTGTATATATATATATATATATATACACACACACACACACACACAAAGATGATGTGTACCTTTCATAGATGATGCATCAGTGAAGCCAGCCACTGTAATCACTCCCAGCAGGTAAAATATGTGATGTTCCATTTTTCTTTCAAAAAAAATAAAAAACAAATACACAAGATACAAATATATTAACTATGTTAGTTTTCTCTGGGTGTTGCTGGGCTGTCTTACCTCAGTGTACTTTACATTTTCACAAAAAACACTGCTGTTGTTCCAGTGTAATGTTCCAAATGAATTCTGTCAACTTATGATCAGAACACCCAGGACACATGTTAATGCCAGGTGTAAAGAGTCTGTCTGATTTAACCTTTTATCCCTGGCTTTACTATAAGACTCTGGAGGCATTTCACTGAAACTGCAGCACTCAGAATGAACTCTCCTCTCATTCACTGTTCCCCACAAAATGAATCTCAGTTAGAAATACTTACAATATTAAAGTTGTACTGGTACTCACTCAGCAGTGTTTCCAGAGAGTCTTGTCCTCCCAAGCTTATTTTGCACAACTGAAGTTCATGTAAATTGCTAGAGTGACAAAGGAACTCTTATTATCTTATTTGCCTATATTGATCAACTTTACCAGAAATCCCTGGAAACTTGCCCTACATTGATTTTGACTCGGCTCAACTCTGACACTGACGGCTCCACTCGTTCTCCCAAATATGCATGGACTTTTTCCTCCACTGGACCCTGACCCGAGGATATGAATCTACCTGTGAAATGTTTCCATTATTTCACCATACTTAGGATCCAGTCCTAATTACAAGGTCATGGTGTGATGATGTTCAGTGCCCCTAAAAAACACACAGACTCCTTAATGGTGAGCTGGGATAGTCATTCATTTACACGAAGGATGGCGATTAGATGGAGATGGAGATATTCATAAAAGTCATCTTTAGTGGTCTTTTTGGACCAGAAATTAAGGTTGACTGCAGAAGCAGGGGTTAGAAGCTCAAGGCCAGAGACAAGACCAGGGCCAGAGGAAAAAGTGAGGGACAAGGTGTGTGGCCAGAGATATGGTCAGGGCCAGTGAAATAGTTCGGAACAGGCTCATTCAAGTTTTGTCGGAAATACTGTATTTAGGCACATGGCACCACAATGTTTCATTTACTAGCGGGAAACTTGGATTTTTCAATGAGCCTTGAGTTTCCGTGTTGGTGGCGTGTCAACAAAAAAACAATGATAAATATTTCAGTTATTAATCAACCACATCATTAACACTAAAAAAACATCCAAAACCATCCACACATGTAAATATAGATATACACAGACTCTCTTTTATAACAGAAAAATAAGACTAAACCAAAAACACTATTTCCACTTATTTCCACCCAAAACTACTTGAACACAAATCAAATCATACTTGCGACCTCTGAATTTGTAAGTAGGAACTTTCGAGGAGGACTTGAAGGCAGTGACAAGGTCAGAGACAAGGTCAGGAGTCAGGGCCAGATGTATGTCAGGCACTGCACACTAACATTAGTTTAGCCCAGCAGGCTACAACTTAAAACACTACAGAATAGGTTCAGTTTTGGCTTTTCCAGCACCAATCAGTCAACTTTACTCTCACTGTTACAACCCCAATTCCAATGAAGTTGGGATGTTGTGTAAAACATAAATAAAAACAGAATACGATGATTTGCAAATCCTTTTCAACCTATATTTAATTGAATACACTACAAAGACAAGATATTTAATGTTCAAACAGAAAAACTTTATTGTTTTTTGCAAATATTCACTCATTTTGAATTTGATGTCTACAACACATTCCAAAGAAGTTGGGATGGGGCATGTTTACCTCTGTGTTACATCACCTTTCCTTTTAACAACACTCAATAAGCGTTTGGGAACTGAGGACACTAATTATTGAAGCTTTGTAGGTGGAATTCTTTTCCATTCTTGCTTGATGTACAACTTCAGTTGCTCAACAGTCCGGGGTCTCCGTTGTCGTATTTTGCGCTTCATAATGTGCCACACATTTTCAATGGGAGACAGGTCTGGACTGCAGGCAGGCCAGTTTAGTACCCGCACTCTTTTACTACGAAGCCACGCTGTTGTAACGTGCAGAATGTGGCTTGGCTTTATCTTGCTGAAATAAGCAGGACGTCCCTGAAAAAGACGTTGCTTGGATGGCAGCATATGTTGCTCCATAACCTGTACTTTTCAGCATTAATGGTGCCTTCACAGATGTGCAAGTTACTCATGTCATGGGCACTAACACACCCCCATACCATCAGAGATGCTGGCTTTTGAACTTTGCGCTGATAACAATCCAGACAGTCCTTTTCCTCTTTGGCCGAAGAACACGACATCCATGATTTCCAAAAACAATTTAAAATGTGGACTCGTCAGACCAACGGACACTTTTCCACTTTGCGTCAGTCCATCTCAGATGAGCTTGGGCCCAGAGAAGCCAGCGGCGTTTCTGGGTGTTGTTGATATATGGCTTTCGCTTTACATGGCAGAGTTTTAATTTGCACTTGTAGATGGAGCGACGAACTGTGTTCACTGACAGTGATTTTCTGAAGTGTTCCTGAGCCCATGTGGTAATATCCGTTACAGAATGATATCGGTTTTTAATGCAGTGCCGCCTGAGGGATCGAAGGTCACGGGCATTCAATGTTGATTTTCTGCCTTGCTGCTTACTTGCAGAGATTTCTCCAGATTCTCTGAATCTTTTGATCATATTATGGACTGTAGATGATGAAATCCCTAAATTCCTTGCAATTGCATGTTGAGAAACGTTGTTCTTAAACTGTTGGACTATTTGCTCATGCAGTTGTTCATATCCTTGCTTGTGAATGACTGAGCCTTTCAGGGATGCTCCCTTTATACCCAATCATGACACTCACCTGTTTCCAATTAACCTGTTCACCTGTGGAATGTTCCAAACAGGTGTTTTTTGAGCATTCCTCAACTTTCCCAGTCTTTTGTTGCCCCTGTCCCAACTTCTTTGGAACGTGTTGCAGGCATCAAATTCAAAATGAGTGAATATTTGCAAAAAACAATAAAGTTTATCTGTTTGAACATTAAATATCTTGTCTTTGTAGTGCATTCAATGGAATATAGGTTGAAAAGGATTTGCAAATCATCGTATTCTGTTTTTATTTATGTTTTACACAACGTCCCAACTTCATTGGAATTGGGGTGTATAAGTTTTTATCATCTACACTTGTGATAGCAGAGCACCAGTTAGTTGAATCACACCTGTACAAGGATGTTTGTATCTCACTAGACAAACTAAGGTAGCTAGGAAAAAAGAGCTGGCTAGCATTGGTTTCACTATAAGGCTACAGCTCCAAACACCACAGGTGTACTTTTAACGTCCTGTCCCTTAAAAACCAGCCACTCGACTTTGCTTCCTCAGGTTTGAACCATCATCATCATCTAAATTTGTGCCAGTGAAGCTTTTGTCAGTCAGAATTGAATCTGTGGAGAGCAGAGTTGGTAACATGCTAGCCAAGCTAATGCTAACCAGCTACTCTCTCCTGGTTAGCAGAGCCGTTTAACATTTAGAAACTGTTGTTAGATGGAAACACATTCATTGAGTGATGAACTGAAAATCGTGCTCTGCTTTTATTTGTCTCCATGGTTTTATTTTTTGTTGCTTTATTCACTGATTATAACATTATATAAGAAAGAAATACGATCAAATCAATTCTCTAAAAGACAACATGGGTAATCTGAGGGCCAAGACATGGATGAAATCCACCTTTTGAGATTCTGGATGGATTCTAGGAAAAATTGCCTTCTCCTGCATAATGGATCTGAATGGTGACTACTTTTTAATGTTCCTGTTTTCTGCTCATAACAGTACAACTTGAAACACAGTTCTTAAAAAGCCAGAGCAAATTTGCTAAGCCCCGGTCAAAGTTAAGACATTAGTTCAGCTCCATGGAATACTGTAACTCAAATCCTACCAGAGGAGTGAGAAAAAAAATGTAAAAAATTATTATTCATCAAATACGCACAATTGTTGGTAATCGTCCACCTTTTTATGGCTGAGGGAAACAGGGAAGAAAGCAAAAAGTCAGCACTAAAGCTTTTTTCTTTTTTTTCAGTCAGAACAGAGTGCTGCACAGGCCCAGCAGTACATAATGCTGGTATTGTTAGTGTAGCTCTAGCACTGGAGTAATCATCAAAAAAGTCATCCTTTACAAGTTACTAATCACTACCTGCAACTTTATTACTTTACTTCAACATGACTCTGTACCAAATTACCTCACTATATTGGCTGATAATGTTGTTTCAAGCATATTGTTGAAAATTTTTTGCCATTCTGGGATAATTCAACCTTAACCTTGTTTGGAATATTACAGCACTATATGAGACAAAGGAGACAACTGAAGTGCTGTAAAAGATGTTCTGGTTGTGTTAAAGGGTAATGATTAAAGATCATTCATTCTTTCCAAACAAAGTTGGGATGCTGTGCAAAGAGCAAGAGGGACCGAGCACCCGGATGCCACGTTCATTGTTGCTGGCTGTCAACCACTGCAACCTGAGGACTGTCCCCACCAAGTATCATCAGCACGTGAGCTTTCCGACGAGGGAGAGTAACATACATGACCAAGTGTACAGCAACTTGAGCAAGAGTAGGAGCACAGTAAAACTTTGGAAACATTAAGTTCATATGCTGTAATGATGTGCCCATGCACAGTAGGAAAACTCGACGAGTAGGACAACTTATTAGAACACCAGTAATGTAATGGCATCTCTGGCGCTGGGTGTATGAGCAGAAACTCATATCGCAATAATGATAGAAATATGATATATCGTGCAGCCTGTAAAAATGTATATGCTCATTTGCATTTTGCATTGTAATTAAGTGTTACGCAGAGTGGATTGTGTCGTACAATGTGAATAATGACTCAGCATCTTCAGAAAAGGATTTAGACATGTGGCTCAAGTTTCGCTTTGCATCACTAGCAGCTTTCAAGCAATTATAGTAACTATTACCATTTTACACTGAAATAAACAATTTCATTACCTGGTTTTGCTGTTCCCATTGTTGAGTAAAGAGTTTCGTATCTCAGCTCCGTTGATCCTCTCTGAGCAGCCGTCTCCTCTGTTATACATGGTGACAGAGGTCACTGTGTACTGGTCCAGAAGGTCCAGCCTCCACCAGGGTTTTTTTGTGTCTGGATGTGAATGCAAGAACCAAGGGGGTATTTTGATTCAGTATTTCCATCTATAGCATTGTAGGCATGGCCAAGTGGAGCCCAGGGGTCACAAACCAAGGATCACTGTGTGGCTTTTCCATAGAGAGCAAGGTTTTTGGCTGGAATGGAAAAAGCCATCCAGATTTGTTCAATAATACTTAAGCAAAAGAAACATCATTTTAAAGCTCCAACACTGATCACTTGACATTGTGCTCTCATTGAGCATCAGTTACTGAAACTGAACCTGTGGTCAGCAGTGGACGGCACCTGTAGCATGCTAACTGTGCTAGGTCAATAATGTACACTGCTCATGAAAAGCAGTCTGACTCATTAATGGTGCTCTGGGAGAGTCATTAGTCTCTACAGAAGATGGAGGAAGAGAGTTACATGCGCATATGATCTTTTATTGGGACTTGCAGAAGCAACAGAACATAGAAAAGCATAATAATCAGAGACATATCGTTGATTAAATTCCTAACAAAGACAAAGCTTATAAAAAAAGGACTGTAATTATGTGCAATTGCAAATAGTATAACAACAACATCAAATGTTTAAATTGAGAAATGTTATTGTTTATTGAAAAATATATCACTGTTAATCTCATCTCTAACCCCTATCTCTAAAATGGTAACTTTACAGGGGAAGGAAAAAAAACTATTTTGCTTTTAATGTAAGGCAATGGAACCAGACGTTTTTCCAAGTAATTTTCGGGCCGTTTCTTTTGTCCTTTCATCATGAAATTTACACACAGTATAAAAGGCATCAGAAATTTTCAAATTATGTCAAAAACTGAAAAACGGCAAAAATGGAGATACAAGGTTTTCTTCCAACAGCATCAATAGGCACATTTTGAATTTGATGACAGCGTCGCTGTGGCAGGTGCCCATCCCCAGGGCTCCGATGACGGCTGCGAGAGCGGGCAGGAAGGCGAAGTCTGAACCCCAAGCACAGATGACAACCCTCTGTTGCATGAATTATTATCTATAGATGATAATAAATGCCTTAATGTGTCTTTACTATTTAAAATTACTTAAATAAGCAAAATATTTGATTTTTAGGTGTGAAGTCATCAAGTATTTGGGTCCCAATTTCTATGAAGTGTCTCTAATAACTGTGTAGTTACATGTGAACAACACATGCAACAACAATGTAACTACTAAGGATTTAGTCACTTTTACAGATGGATTACGTAAGTACAGCTTATGGAATTACACATGTGTCAATTTCAGTTTTGCCTCATGTAATTACATAAGTGTATCTTAATATTTGTAACAGCCTGGTCTCTCTCATGTAAGTACACAAGGGTAATAATAATGTGACAGAAGAGCAGAAGAGCAGACGTCCCCTTATATTAACATATGACATTTCTGACATTAATTGAATGCACTGCATTTCCACCAAAGCAGTGTCTGTATTACTACCCCCTTATTACACAGTACCTACATATCAACTACACAGGAACAGTCCACATATTTGTGGACATATCATAAAGCATAACTTTAACATTGCACTACAGGGAAATTCCTGTGTAGTTGTCATAAAGGTACAGTGTAATTACAGAATGGTATTAATCGATGTGATGTGATTAAGTTACTTTGTTACGACACAGTTATTCCTCAGTAATCATGTAAATCATAAATGCAATGTTTTGTAAAACATATTTCCTTTAACAGCTGGAAAAGACCTCTGATCTGATCATGAGGCAAAACTGAAGTTGATACACACATGTAGTTACATAGGCTTTACTTCTGTATTCCATCTGCAACCATGACTAAATCATCATGTTACAGTGTTGCATGTGTCATTCATGTGTAACTACACAGTTATTAGAGACACTAAATATAACGTGGGACCAGTATTTGTCCTTTCAAAGTAAAAGCCCCTTTTCCCACAGTGATTAAAAGTAATTGTTGCCATATGGCAGCACCATGCAGTAGTTAATGCTTGTAGCATTTTCTGACACTGTGATTTATGAGTAAGTATTATTGTCACAGGTCTAAGTTTAGGGATTAGGGTTTGGGACAGAGACCTCCCAATAGAAATTACTCTATAAATAATGCTTTTGTATTTATTTAGCTTATTACTGTCTCTATTATTACTGTGTCTTGAGTTTAAACAGATCAGAATGTATTGCTTGTATCTAAAATCTAAATACTTCATTCTTTGTTAGATAATCTTTTCCAGGAGGGAAGCTGGTCATCCATGACAGTAAGTCATGCAAGCACTTAGCCAAAGATGAATGTTAGTACAATCATGCAATTGATACTGTGCTAATATTCATGCGAAACTGAGTTACTGAGTTTACTGGTTACACGTGTTTAGAAACATTAACTAAATATTTAACCATTGCAACTTTAGGCAAATTTATATTTGTCTAACTTGTCTGAACCAGTCAAAATAAAGCAGAAATACTGTATTAACAACACGAGCTCACATGAACGGCAATACAGTGTCACATTTATGAAGAACCAGAATCTGAATCTGCCTACTAGAATGACCAGCATAAACCAGCATGTTGTGTTTTTTATTGCTTGTATGCTGTTCCATCAGCATAACCCTGCAGGTTGACCATCTAAACCTACAGCAGACCAGTTTGTTTGTGGACTTCAGCTCAGCTTTCAGCACCAAGCTGCTGCAGGTCAACAGGTCCCGTCTGCCAGTGGAACTAAAAACAACTGAAAACATTTGAAACTGAAAACAATTTGGTGTCATTTTACTCAATTAAATTTTAAAATATTCAGTCGAATTTTAATGCAAATTTGTGCAATTTTAAAGGTTTAGTCATTTTTAAGCTATTATTTATTACTAACTTTCATAGACAATAGCTTAAAATTGATCTTACATTTATTAACATGTTGACATGCAAAATTACAGAAGGAGTATGGCCGTTTATTTTTTCAAGTATATTGCAATGCATTTGATATTAAATTCTGACAATTTCACTGAAATACCGTTTTTCTGCTTAACCCTATTACTGCATGAATTTAAACTTAAACATTATAAAATGTTTTAATGTGTTTTTCTTATTTGAAATGGCCTAAATCATGGAAAATGTTTTGAAAAAAATTGTTGCCATTTGGCAACAACGTGCAATCACCTAACCATAAAATCTAAAAAAAAAACACCATAAAATTATTTTTTTTCTCTAAAAACATAATTTTATCCTTTTATTGAAGACAAGAACAAACAAATCCAACTTAGTCATAAAGAAATTGTCATATGGCAACACCGTGCAGTAGAGGGTTAAAGCAATGTTCTTTTATTAGAACAGCGGAAAAGGCCACAGAAAAACAGTTGGAAGGGCAGGCAGGTAGAGACACAAACCCAGAACAAAACATAGTCAAACACATCTAAAGTAACTAAACAACAACACAAACAACACGTCAGTACAACAATTATTATTAATAAATGATTATTCTTTTAAATGGAGGAGGGAGGTGTGTGCAGCACAGTTTTGAGTCTAGTTGGAAACTCTCACAGAAGGCCAACACACCTGCTGCTGAGTCTCTCAGTCACCTGGAGAAGGGTTTGGGCCAGCCCAAGCCTTGAGCCCATGGTTGACCAGCTCATGCCACGTTCATGATAGTGTTCAGGATTTATTAATCAATGAAATGGGTGCTTCCATGAAAATCCAAAATATATGCAATGGGAGTCCACAAAAGGGCAACGAGAGCATAAGAGAGTGAGGGAGAGAGAGAAAGATGCCCACTCGCCGTTCCAACCAAAAACATGAGACCGTTGGTCTCCTTCCTTCCAGCTGAGCCCCATCACAATGAATAAAGGTATGCATAAGGTGGTTGGCGCCCCCATGTGGTTCCAACATGAAAGTTAGTATCTGTCCCTGGCTCTTAACTTTCCTAACACCATTTTAAGCTGTGTTAAAACTGATACTATATAAAGTGATTGTTTCAAATTGATTTTATTTCACTGATTACTGTAAAAGCACACATTAAACATGTTACAAAAGGCTGTCCATACCAAACCCCAGCTAACAGGAGCTAATGGGACAAAATACAGTTTCATGTAGCTGCTGATTTCTTATTGATGCTAGCTACATGATGCTATACCATCCATATGCTGGTTAACAGTGAACGTTCTCATGCTGACTGTAGTGTGCTCTGTGTAGGTAACACAGTACAGCTTTGTCATCTGATCACTAATATTATCTACTACAGAACCTGTAGCCTAACCTGAGCAGTTACTGGAGCTGGACTAAAGCTTGCGGTAACGCTTTCTACGAATGTCACATTTGTAATCATTTATAAACACATTTATAACATGCTATAATGCATTCATAAGGCATTATAAACATGGCTATAAATATTTATAGAAATGAATTACACTGAATTACACTTTATATCCATGTTTATTATACATCATGAATTGTTCATTTAATGCATGATAAGTAGTGTTAATAACATGTTATAAAGTGCTAGAGAAGTCAGTCCCAGCTTGGAGAGTAAAGTAAAGACAAAGTTTATTTACACTCTGAGATTTCCAGTATTTTACTTCTGAGCGCTGGTGCTGTTAGAGCTGCATCTTCAGGGTTTCAGTCCTGAATATTCAGACGCTCCAAAGAGGCTGTCCAGCCTAGAATCACTGCTACAATGTGCTTTTCTTACCCAGCGTCTCATTTTAAACACTACATTACATCACAGCAAACCAAGTACCTATCAGCCCCTCCCCTGAACCCCTTCTGACATCACACTGAGCATGAAGTCACTGTGGACTGAAGGCCTGGAGAGGGAGAGGCGAGATAGTAGAGTGCTGTCGTTGTAATTTGTTCCCTCACTGGTTCTAATGTCAAACGCTAGAGCCCTTCACTCTGTAACATCACACTACAGCAAACTACAGTACGGCTCATTTCTGCCAGCATTCTATTGAATACGCAGTGTTGAGTTAGTACCAAGCTAACGGTGGTGTACATTGACTTTTCCACACTGGGAAAAACACTGATGGCAGCACTAGTTTAAAATCTGACATTTGAAGCCTGTAATGTGCTTTATTATTTATGTTTTAGTGTTTCAGTAAAAACTTCATGAGGCTTTACTACAGTACGCTTCACTTGACTTAGAGCGGACAAATACAACTTATGAGCTCCTATAATTTGTTATGAACACTACTTATAATGTAATGTAATAATAAGCATGTCTATAATGCGTAATGCATTTCTATGAATATTTAGTGATGTTTATTATGCCTTATGAATGACAGGTTATGAATTTATTTATAGATGCTTACGAACATGACATTCATAGAAAGTGTTACCAAGCTTGCTGATTTTGCCAGCAACATTACAAGCAGTCCAAACAGAAAATAAAATATAGGGTTTGCGTTTTACAATCTGAACATGTTAATCGCTCTTATATACTCTTAGCTAGCTACTTTTTTACTATAGCAATGTTATATGTTAGTCTATAGCATGTGTGCTGCATACCAGAACATCTCAAGAAGTCACAGTTACTTTGGGGCTGTATAGTGTCTCATAAAGAGATAACCAGAGCGGGCAGTTAAATCTAGAGCCAAAATGCAGCTGTTCTGAGGTCAGCTGAGAACCAGTCACCGCTCATTGTGTAGTCACGTCGCTTTTTCCACACTGAATCTAACAAAAAACCTTTAGAACCATCAGAGGACCTTAGGGTCCTAATGGTAATCACAGATGTCACAGACGCTGATTTGTTAAAAGACAGAAATGGCCAGACGCTCGCGGGAAAAACCAAAAGATGATGCTTTAATATCCAAGGGATTGACGAATCCTGGTCAGTAAACAGGCGTGGGTCATATCCAAAAAACAGCTACCACAACCAGAGGGCAAAGACAAAAGGGAAAAAACAGAAATCCAGAAAAACAGTCCAAACTCAAAAAAGGCAATCACAACACAGGAGAAATGCTCAGTAGCTCTACAGGAGAAGCAATACCTCACAATCTAGCTTGGCTGAAGCCCGGGCTTTAAACTAAACTAAACAAGTCATGTGACATGGAACACAGGTAAACAGAGTTAGTATTCAGGAGACTGGGAGCGCTGATTGGAGTGTAAGGTAATCTCTCAGAGGATTCTGGGAGTTGGAGTCTGAGCGTGCCTCAGAGCCGGAGGGATGTGTGACGTGACATCCATCCATCCATACATTTTCTAAGCCGCTTCTCCGTCAGGGTCGCAGGGGGGTGCTGGAGCCTATCCCAGCAGTCTTCGGGCGGAAGGCAGGATACACCCTGGATGGGTCGCCAGTCTATCACAGGGCAGACAGACAGACACAGACCATCACTCACACACTCACACCTGGGGGCAATTTAACACATCCAATTGGCTTGACTGCATGTCTTTGAACTGTGGGAGGAAACCGGAGAACCCGGAGGAAACCCACGCAGACAATGACATGCAAACCTCCTTTTGCCATTTCTTTTCCCAAACATCTGCGCAAATATCCTGCCAAAATTGAAAATGAAATGAAATGCCTTCATTTGCAATTTCATTTTTGACATGAGCACGAGCCATTTGTGACAAAAATAAAAATAAATTGAAAACGCCTATTTGTCATTTCATTTTAGTCGTTATTCTGTTTTTTCACAGCCAAATCTAAATTGAAAAAGGATGAAGAATGGAAAGGCAGTTGGTCCAGATGACATACCTGTGGAGGTATGGAGATGTTTAGGAGAGAAGGCAGTGGACTTTTTAACCAGGTTGTTTAACAAATTTCTGGAGAGTGAGAGGATGCCTGAGTGGAGAAGCAGTGTACTGGTCCCCATTTTTAAGAACAAGTGTGATGTGCAGAGCTGCAGTAACTACAGAGGTATAAAGTCGATGAGCCACACCATGAAGGTATGGGAAAGAGTTGTTGAAGCAAGGCTAAGGCGAGAGCTTCAGATCAGTGAGCAGCAGTTTGGTTTCATGCCCAGAAAGAGTACCACAGATGCAATTTTTGCGTTGAGAGTGTTGGTAGAGAAGTACAGAGAAGGTCAGAAGGAGCTACATTGTGTCTTTGTGGATCTACAGAAGGCATATGATAGGGTGCCAAGAGAGGAACTGTGGTACTGTATGAGGAAGTCAGGTGTAGCTGAAAAGTATGTTAGGGTGGTGCACGACATGTATGAGGATAGTGAGACAGTGGTGAGGTGTGCAGTTGGAGTGACAAATGGTTTCAAGATGAAGGTAGGGTTACATCAGGGATCAGCTTTGAGCCCCTTCTTGTTTACAATGGTGATGGAAAGGTTGACAGATGAAGTCAGGCAGGAGGCTCCATGGACCATGATGTTTGCAGATGACATTGTAATTAGTGGTGAGAGTAGAGAGCAGGTGGAAGAGAATCTGGAGAGGTGGAGGTTTGCACTGGAGAGGAGAGGAATGAAGGTCAGTAAAGACAAAACAGAATGCATGTGTGTGAATGAGAGGGAGGCAGGTGGAAAGGTGAAGATGCAAGGAGTAGAGGTCGTAAAGGTGGATGACTTCAAATATCTTGGGTCAACCATCCAGAGCAATGGACAGTGTAGAAAAGAGGTGCCAGAGAGGTTGAGATGGTTTGGACATGTGTTGAGGAGGAATAGTGGATATATCGGTCAAAGAATGTTGGAGATGGAGCTGCCGGGCAGAAGGCGAACAGGTAGACCTCAGAGAAGGTTTATGGATGTAGTGAAGGTGGACATGGAGATGGTTGGTGTAAAAGTAGAGGAGGCAGTGGATAGAGCAAGATGGAGGCAGATGATCCGCTGTGGCGACCCCTAAAATGAGCAGCTGAAAGAAGAAGAAGATTTCTTTTTCTATCTGACCAACATGCAAATATATGTTAATGAGCGCTAGGCGGGGCTACGGGGCTATCAGAGATGACAGCTCATCTGCTGCTGCACAGTTTATGTTGGTCATCCTCTAGTCCTTCATCAGTGGTCACAGGATGCTGCCCACAGGACGCTGTTGGCTGGATATTTTTGATTGCTGGACTATTCTCAGTCCAGCAATGACACTGAGGTGTTTAAAAACTCCAGCAGCACTGCTGTGTCTGATCTACTCAGACCAGCGCAACACAAACTAGAACACCACCACCATGTCAGTGTTATTGCAGTGCTGAGAATGACCCACCACCCACAGACCCATACCTGCTCTCTGAGGGTCCATGGGGGTCCTGACCACTGAAGATCAGGGTAACAAAGTATGCAGAGAAAAAGATCGACTGCAGTCTTGAACTGTAGAACTACGGAGTGAAACTATATGGTCAGTGGAGCTGATAAAGTGGACAATGTAATGTTTTGGCTGGTCACTGCCTATGGTATCGAGGAAAAACCAGTGAGGGATGTTGTTTCTCTTCTCCGCCGCTAGAGGCGCCACCTGCTTTTAACGCCGCGAGGCTTCTCGTGATTGGTAAAGGAGTTCGGCGCGCGGCCTGGCGCGGACTTGCAGTTGAGCGGCGCGAGGATGGCGGCGACCGGAGCGGGAGCAGCCGGTGGAGCAGCGGGAGGAACCGGGGCTGGAGCGGCCGGCACGGGAGCCTCGGTCGGCAGAAAGAAAGACGGAGGACCGTCCGCTAAGTTCTGGGAGAGCGGAGAGACGGTGTCGCAGCTGGAGGCGGTGCGGCTGTGGATCGGAAAACACTACAAAAAGGTTAGCTAATGCTAACGGTAACGTTGGGGCTAGTGCTAAAGCTAACGCGGCCCGCGCTAACACACAATAGAGCTCAGCAGAAACGGCGTGATCTCGTGTTTAACAACATTGAGCTTTCCTCGTCATAAAGAGTTTCTTTTCTGCCAAGACCTTTAATGCTGAATTAAGTTGAACCATCAGTACATTTCTCTCACAGTTGTTTCCGTTTTTCATGTTTCTTTACGCTTTTATCGGTTAAAAAAATCGGCTGAAGTGTTAGTTAGCCAAGTTAGGCTAACAGACTGAGTGTTTTGATTACCGTGCTGAATGGGAGGTTAGCCCTCGAAGCTAATGTGTCCAAGTACGGAAGCTAGCTTATTCATTTATCTCTTATTAGGATGTATATTTTTTGCAGCTGATTAGAATATGTGTTAGATATGTGCTTTGTTTCTGAATATGGACTGTTTTCATGTTATTTTGACCGCACTGTGTAAAGTTGGAGTCAGCTTCCTATTTCTATTTGTCAGCTTCTTGTTCGAATTTTCCCGTTCCACCTTAAATGGTGCAGGCACCAGACTGTAACTGCTGCGCAATTTAAGGTGGAACGGGGAGATTCGAGCAAGACGTTGGTCAATAAAAAGGCAACTTTTAATCAGCATTTAACTTGTGTTGCTGCATTTAGTGTTGTTGATATTTACTTGTTTGTTTAGAAGCAGTTTGTTTTTTTTTTGTTGCAAGACTTTGAGGGGCAGCCAGATGGACCAAAAGCAAGTCAGATTTTCATGTTAAAAGTCCCAATTTGAAGGTTTAGCCCAGTTGTTGATAGTAGACAGCTGTGGGTTTGAATCTAGACGTTTTAGATGGTTCAGAAATGATTGTGGAGGTCCTCAAGAAGAGTCAACATGAATGCTAGACGTTAGTGAATTGATCTAGTTAATAATCAATTAAATTAGCTATGTACGTTAACATCTCAATATCATTAGCTTGTTTAATGTTTGCACACTTAAACTGCTGTTTCACTGTGTTTTAGACTGTTTAATTAAGGGGCAAAAAGACGATAGGCTGTTATGTTTTAACTTTATGCTGTATGTTCATTTGTAAAAATTTTGAATATAAAGAAATACTAGCTCATCTATAATATAAAGTTCATTTTCTTTCTCTTGTAAAAGTGGTACTAATCAAAATATAGCACTGATATTTCATGTTTGTGTGAAGCCCACTCCCAACAACATATCATGGAGGGGTATTTTTTTTAAGTGGTCTGTAATGCTTTAAGTTAAGCTTAAGTGGATCTCTGGGACAAGCTAAAATGCATTAAAAATGTAGAATACAAGACCTTTTAAGACTATGCAGTGTTTGGGGTAAAAAAATTGATTTGTTGTTGTGCTTTTTTTTTTGCAGTATGTCCAGGCCGACTCTCCGTCATGTAAGTCTCTGGCAGGATTGGTGGTGCAGCTGCTCCAGTTTCAAGAGGACGCATTTGGCCGCAGGGTGAGCAACCCGGCCCTCACCAAACTGCCTGTAAGTGCTGCTTCACTGACACCGCTTCCACTATTCATTTAATTAAGTACTTTTATTTTTGTTTAGCATCACATAAACACGTGTGCAGGACTGAGCAGTATGATTTGTATTTTATAATTATTGTAACTAATGTGCTCTTCAGAGTACATTGTAGATGTTATTAGTATTCAAAGAGCTGTATTAATCATTGTAAAAAAACGTAATTGGTCCTCTTTGTTGATTTATCACAGTGTGCATGTAAAATAAGAATTGTACTTGTAGTTTTAAAGGTCTCTTTTTAAAACAGGAATTCCACTGATTGAGATGTAAACAGAGTGATTGAGTGGTTTGTTGTGAAATGGTTCAGATGTCTTTAGTGGTGGTGATAGGAACCAGGGGTCGCCATGACTACAACAGACATTTACAGTGAGGAAAATAAGTATTTGAGCACCCTGTGACCCTGCAAGTTCTCCCACTTAGAAATCATGGAGGGGTCTGAAATTTTCATCTTAGGTGCATGTCCACTGTGAGAGACAATCTTAAAAAAAATCTGGAAATCACAATGTATGATTTTTAAATATTTTATTTGTGTGTTACTGCTGCAAATAAGTATTTGAACACCTGTGAAAATCAATGTTAATATTTGGTACAGTAGCCTTTGTTTGCAATTACAGAGGTCAAAAGTTTCCTGTAGTTTTTCACCAGGTTTGCACACACTGCAGCAGGGATTTTGGCCCATTCCTCCACACAGATCTTCTCCAGATCAGCCAGGTTTCTCGGCTACCGCTGAGAAACAGGGACTTTGAGCTACCACCAAAGATTTTCTATAGGGTTTAGGTCTGGAGACTGGCTAGGCCACTCCAGAACCTTGATATGCTTCTTACGGAGCCACTCCTTGGTTATCCTGGCTCTGTGCTTTGGCTCATTGTCATGTTGGAAGACCCAGCCACGACCCATCTTCAATGCTCTAACTGAGGGAAGGAGGTTGTTCCCCAAAATCTTGCAATACATGGCCCCAGTCATCCTCTCCTTAATACAGTGCAGTTGTCCTGTCCCATGTGCAGAAAAACACCCCCAAAGCATGATGCTTCCACCCCCATGCTTCACAGTACGGATGGTGTTTTTGGGATGGTACTAATCATTCTTCGTCCTCCAAACACGGCGAGTGGAATTAAGACCAAAAAGTTCTATTTTGGTCTCATCTGACCACAGAACTTTCTCCCATGATTGCTCTGGATCATCCAAGTGGTCATGGGCAAACTTAAGACAGGCCTGGACGTGTGCTGATTTAAGCAGGGGAACCTGCCATGCATGACTTTAAACTATGACGTCTTAGTGCATTACCCACAGTAACCTTGGAAACAGTGGTGCCAGCTCTCTTCATGTCATTGACCAGCTCCTCCCGTGTAGTTCTGGGCTGATTGCTCACCTTTCTTAGGATCATTGATACGCCACAAGGTGAGATCTTGCATGGAGCCCCAGTCCGAGGGAGACTGACAGTCATGTTTAGCTTCTTCCATTATCTAATTGCACCAACAGTTGATCTTTTTTCACTAAGCTGCTTGCCAATTGCCCCATAGCCCTTCCAGCCTTGTGGAGGTCTACAATTTTGTCTCTGGTGTCTTTTGGACAGCTCTTTGGTCTTAGCCATGTTAGTAGTTGGAGTCTTACTGATTGTGTGGGGTGGACAGGTGTCTTTATGCAGCTAACGACCTCAAACAGGTGCTTCTAATTTAGAATAAGTGGAGTGGAGGTGGACTTTTTAGAGGCGGACTAACAGGTCTTTGAGGGCCAGAATTTTTGCTGATTGACAGGTGTTCAAATGCTTATTTGCAGCAGTAACGCACAAATAAATTATTTAAAAAATCATACATTGTGATTTCTGGATTTTTTTTTTAATGATTTTTTAGATTATGTCTCACAGTGGACATGCACCTAAGATGAACATTTCAGATCCCTCCATGACTTCTAAATGGGAGAAGTCGCAGGGTGTTCAAATACTTTTTTTTCCCTCACCGTATATATAGAGATTTTATTTACTATTCAAAACCACCAGTGAACCTACACGAGTCTTCAGAGTTTTATGTAGAATGTTGTTGATGGAAAATAGTAGAAAATCTGAAATAATAAGTGTTCTTTGGGGACTGTTTTGCCTCACAGCACCCTGCATGTTTCCCTCCACTATGAATAAATTAAATTGATGAAATACATTTTAGACCAAAACATTATCCTAAAACTATCATAAAACAGCATCTCAGTCATCAGGCAGTGAATTCATAACCATTTCATGTAACAACTTTCTGTGAGGGAGATTTTAGAGGTGGGCATCTTGTTCCTACCACCACCACTGTGAACAGTTCTGACTCTTAAGTTTCTCTAGAATGGAACATTTCATACCAAAACACTCTGAATGATTGTTTACATTTTAACCAACATTCGTATTGAAAATTACCCTATAAATGAGACCCTACTGGTGCCTGTGTTGTTTTTTTTTTTTTTTTTTTTTTTTGCAATATTGCTCACTCCTACAAATGTTTGTTGTAAGCAAGTACAAGATGTTCTAAATCCCAGTTAAAGAAGTTTGCACGTTTTATAGCCCCTGAATAATGAGGACCAAAACAGATGTGGAAATTGTTGGGTCAGAATAATTGTAAATACTTTCTGGTTTGCCTTATGTTTTTTAGGCAAAGAGCTTCTTGGACTTCAAGCCAGCTGGAGCACTGTGTCACATTCTGGGTTCAGCCTACAAGTTTAAGAGTGAGCAGGGCTGGTAAGTGTTGTCACAGTATTTCTATGACTAAGTGCAAAGTTTTAAGTAAATGTAAGCGTGAAGATTGACGCTGCATTCACATGTTTGCAGCAAACTGGATATTACATTGTTTTCAATGGAACCTTGATTGAAAATTCTGCCGGCAATGGAAATGATCCTCAGATTGTTTTTCATTTAAATTTTTGTGTTTGGACAGCTATGGCCAGCAAATATTGATTTCCAGATGCAGTATTATACAACAAAAATAAGAGTACTCTTGAGTATAAGAGCAAAGAGCATTCTCTGGCCTTTTTCAACTGTAAATAATCGATTTACACTGCTTAAGCTCTCCAACCATCCACTTTCACCACTACTTCAGTCACCATGCTAATGTTTGCATGACTTCATGCTGCTGTCAGCTGCAAACTGCTATAAGGTGTAATGTGACTTTTCTTTCAACAAAAACATGTGAACATGCTGCATTTTTTTCCTTTGGCCACATCCTATTTGGTGTTGGAAGGCAGCTCTACAAAGAGAGAATCATGTGTATGTTAATATAAAATTATCTAGTATTTCAGTTGCTTTGATGTTTTTATTCAGTTTCTTAGCCCTGGGTCTGGAGTCGCCCCTGCCTGCACACCAACTTCAACCCTTGATAAGCTTCTTAAAGAGCTGATTAGTTGAATGTGTTGGGGGCAGGAGGACCAGGGTTGGAAACCACTCCAAACATGAGAAATTGTGTAAATTTGATTTTTGAGGAAACAATTGATCTAAGTAGTTTTACTTTGCTGGACATGCTAGACACTTTGCTTTACATAATTGAACATTATAAGAAGGTTTTTGAGCTATGAGTTTTGAGGAACCTGGCTGAAATCTTTCTTCATCTGGTCTCACTGTGTGTGTGTTCAGGAGACGGTTTGATTTGCAGAATCCATCCAGAATGGATAGAAACGTAGAGATGTTCATGAATATAGAGAAAACTCTGGCTCAGGTAAGCTTTCCATTGTCTACACACCTGAAACACCACTGGGCTCCAGATTAAAAGTCTGTATGAGGGGGTTGTGCTTCAACTTTAACTTTGCTCTTTAATCTGGTTTTATCCAGAACAACTGCCTGACTCGACCTGTTGTGTACATTTCATCTGATGTGGACCAAAAGCAAGCAAGCAAACTCAAAGACATCATCAAGAGACATCAGGTTAGACAGATCAGCTCTGCTCACAGCAGTAGGTTTGGGTGTTGTCCATCAAATATTTTAGGAAATGAAAAAGCGGTTGAATTAAATTAAAACAGAATTATTTTGCACGTTACAGCTATTCGTTTTGATTTTCTGTGCATGCATAACTTTTAACAGTGTGAATTGTACTCATACCACAAACACAACAATGTACAACCTACTTTTTTGTCATTCTGTAAGGCAATATAGTTTTTTCTTACAATGTTTTTGTATAAAGTTTAGCGATCTGAACCATTTCAAGGAATCATCAGTGTCATAATCAGCAAAATTCAGACATCACCTCACATTACCCACAGATCAGCCTTCAGTTTCAGGGACAGATTTTACCATTTTAATTTCTCTAATAATCGTTCTTGTTGGGTCTTCTCCAGGGCTCAATCACTGACGATAAGTCCAAAGCAACTCACCTCATCTATCCCTCCCCGTCACAGTCTGAGGAAGGTCAGTAACACAGCTGTGCAGCTCAGCATGTCTTCTCTCTTTCAGAAAAATTTTAAAATTAGTTTGTAATTTTACGTAGTAATGAAAAAATATGAAATAAGAGAAAAATAAATCAGTACATTGTTTTTGTTTTGATGTCGTTGCAAAAGATACTTTTTTTTTTTTGTGTTCTTCTAAAATCTATAAGTGCCATTTCATTTCAACCAGACCATATGCCTTTCCAAATTGACTTGCTTCTTTGAGATTTTGTATCTAAACTGAAAATTGTTCATATGTAACAATCACATAAGTCTGTTGTTGTTGTTGTTGTTGTTGTTGTTGTTGTTGTTATTATTAGCATTGGTATATTTTGTGTTCTAATGACTTTTTATATGAGTAATTTTGTTGTGACAGTGTAGTCTTTGTCATAGTAAGGCTATGTGTCCTGTGCTATATTTTAAGTGTTGCACCACTTTTATTTATTAATGTGTTGGGATGTTCTCTGTCACAGAGGAGTGGCTGCGTCCTGTTATGCGGAAAGATAAGCAGGTGCTCGTTCACTGGGGCAATTACCCAGACAGGTGTGTGAAATTGTGTGACACATTATGTGACTTGGAAAACATATCTAGACTAAAGGGAAGCTGGACCTGCAGTCACTGGATCTGAGGGTCCTGTTTTCAACTGTTTGGTATAATTAGATTCCTTCTGTTCCCTTTTTGGTTCCTCAGTGTTTAAATCTCTCAAGTCTGTGCCATTTCATTGTTTATAGTTACGATACCTGGGTGTCCACCAGTGACGTGGATGGAGAGGTCGAGGACCCGCAGAGCTCAGAGAAACCTTGGAGGGTGAGAGTGCTCAGACCTCAGACCATTCAGATTGTGGCCATGTTTGTGCTGTGGTTTGTAAATGTGCTGGTATGGGTTTCAAGCAGTTTACTTGTGTTGGTGTAAAATGCCTGTGATAGACAGACAGATAATTGCATATAAGCAGCATAACTTGCATGTAATGAGTTAAGAGTGGAAGGGTAAGTATTATTTAATAAGAATAAAATTGTCAATTAGTTACCATACTGAGCAAAGATCTAGACTGGCCCACAGTATTAAAGACTTTATTGTCTCAGGTACATGCCAAATGGGTGTTGGACACAGATGCATTCAATGAGTGGATGAACGAGGAAGACTACGAGGTGGATGAGAACAGGAAGCCGGTGAGCTTCAGGCAGCGCATCTTCCCCAGAGAAGAGGAGGTGAGTCAGTTCACTGATCGGCCTCTTTATGGGGCATTTCACAAAGCCGGATTTCTCAGTTAGCTAGATAACTCCAGCCAAAAGTGAAGTGTGTCCACTAAAGTTGGGGTTACGCTACATGAATTGTACCCTGATTTTCTGCTGTAGTCTGCAAATTTTTGTGTCCGAGTCGACATTTGAAAAGAGAATGGAGTCGTGATCTCTGAGAAGGATTCAGCGGGTGCATCCATGAATTAAAGAAAATTGGTGCACTCATTAGAGCTGCGTGATCTAGGGGAAATTTATAATTGCAATTTTTCTGGCCAATACTGCACTTGCAATTTAAATGAATTATTTTGTGCAAATTAAGCTCCAAGCTTGTACTGGTGATGTTATATTAAACTTCAATCAAGCCTAACTACAAAGGCATTTTTGCTATTGGGCTAAAGGGTTCCTTTTAGAATGCAAGATGTTATTGTTAATAGTATACAATTAAAACGGCAGCTGTTCAACTGGTGGTCTTGATTTAAAGCCCTGGTACCCGCACTTTCGTGGCATTTTTCAAATGTCAAACTGCAGGGAGTGTTGTGATAAATGTTTTTTGGGTTTGGTTTAATTTATGAGATCAAGATGGGATTAAATGTCAGTGTAATGTGTTGAAGTAAATGTATGTTCTTCAAAAGCAGAAGATGGAGAAATAGTATGTTCCTGTGCAAGAGTGATTGTATGAAATTCACATAGCGCTATAAACAATACAGAAAACTGAGCTGATTCAAATTAAAATATACAAAATACTTCTCCATTTTCAATGCTGCATTGCGGTCATTACACTCTAGTATTTTGCTTGTGCTTTGTGTCTGTTGCAGCATATCAGGACTCTTTAAATGTGTAGTATCTCTGAAGTGATGTATGTTTTGCCATGTTTCCCACCCTTTCTGAGCTCATGCTTTGTGAAGCAGCCCCCAGACCTGTAAATGTGTTTGTCATCTGTAGATGTCCATGTTTGTTAACCCACGCTCTGTAGCTCTTCCTTCCTCGCTCCACCCTTCCTCATCCTCTGCCCCCTCCTCCCCTCTGTCCCTTCGTCAGCTCCCCGTTCCCCTCCCGGCTGTGTGTGTAACCGTTCCATTCTCTCATTCTCGCATTCTCTCGCTCTTTCTCTCATCCCTCACTCCGTCACCGTGGTTACTGATCAGTCTTCCCGTACGCCCGATCGCAAGGAGCGAAAGTCCCTGGCCGGAGGAAAGAAGAGGCGGCGCTCTCCATCCCCACCGAGCACACCCGCTGAGTCCCGCAAGAAGGGTGGCAAGAAAGGGTAAGCGCCGTCAACCAGCACCAACACCTCTTAAAGCAAAATTTCCAAAAATGTAATTTACCCAAATTTCCCTTCTTTACCCCAAATATAGGTGACCAGTCAAAACATGTTTGGTGTCTGCTGCTGCTGCTGCTCTATAGCTATGAGACTAAAGTAGATTGCATCTGTTGGTCTTCTGATGATGTTGCAGCGGTGTTGGTGTTTTCTTTGACAAAATATAAACTTTCATTACTCGTCAGCGACTTTAGCGTAGTAGCTCCAGTGTAAAATCTATAGAAGCAGACTTCCAAACATGTACTGAACGTGTCTCTACAACAATTGTGACTACAATTTGGGTTGGTTCAGATGTTCCTGGTTGTTTTATTATGTACTTTTGCTCTGTGTTTAATTTAGATTGAGTTCAGATTAAGATTTGCTCACCTTTCCTGCTCTTCGATGTCAGAAATCCAGGGCTGCACTGGAAACGCCGTGGTCACCGTGATGACGATGAGCAGGATGAAGATCTCACCAAGGACATGGAGGATCCTTCACCTGTGCCAGGAATGGAGGAGGTGTCACTGCCGAAAAACGGTGAGGTTTTTACTCTCTGTTGTGTGCTTTCCTGAACATAGAGCAACTATACAAAACGTTCAGTTAGTTTTATAATTGGCTTAAAACATTTATAAAATTTGAATTCTGCTAAATTATTTACCAATCTTTGAAGGAAGGCATGGTCTTTTTTTTTTTTTTTTTTTTTTTTCTTTTTTTCCCCTTCTTCTTCTTCTTCTCCTTCTACGCCTCATGCCTTTACCAAAGCATGTTAGCAATGCTAGGGTCATTTCCAGTAAACAACATTTTTATGGGTGATTTTGATGTGTGATTTGTGCAGGCATTTCTTGCCTTTTAATTTTTTTTTTTTTTTTTTTTTGAATGGCACATGCATCTTGGCTTTCTGCTTAAGGCTTTTGTCTTTTGTAGCTGCTCTTGGTTTTGGTCATCCCCACATCCTGCTAATGTTTGCTGTTTGCTTGCAGTGAATCAGAAAAAAGACAGTGAGAATGCACCAGTGAAGGGAGGAACTGTGGCTGATCTGGGTAAGAGCGTCCCCTGTGTGTTATTTAACAATTTTTTTAGTTTGTTTTCTTGTTTTAATATCTATCCCCCCTCCCCAATTACTTGGTTGACTTTTTTTTTTTTTTTTTTTTTGTCAATGTCTCTTAGATGAACAGGAGGATGGCTCAGTAGCGTCTGGTGGCAAGGTAAGTGTCATATTTGTGTTGTCTTTCATTTCATAAATTAAAAGATAGACAGATTATCCTACACATGAAAGATGTTCAGTTTCCGAGCTCTGTTCTGTGGCTGGAAAGTAGGGCTGGAGGATTAATCGTTTTTATATCAATCGCAATTTAAGAGGTGCAATTTCAAATCGCAAGAGTTGCAGTTTACATTGTCAACAATGTTATCTTAAGTTGTAAGTGGGAACTATGTAACACACAGCTTCTTTAACCTAATAACACACAGCTTGTGAACTATCTGTGGAGTTGGATCAGTCAGAGGCAACCGAACCTCTGACATCACAACCACAACTTACTGCCTGTCTGGTACTCTATGTTCAGGGGTCAAGCTTTAAGCTAGAAAATGAGGACATTCTAGCCTTCTTGGCAAAAAAACAAAAAGAAACTGACTCTTAATTTATATAAAATAATTGCAGTTTAAATCGCATTCACAAAATAAGTCAGAAAAATTGCAACGCCTGGTATTCGCATGGTTTACATTTCAAATGTAGAGAATGAGCTGGCTGTCACTGGCAATTTCAAGGACATTGGTGACGAAGGTGTAGGCCAGTAGCTAACACCTTAGTTAATATAATGGGTGTAATGGTTATGAAAAACAGTAAGAACGAGATTAAAACAGTTTGTGTAAATGTGAAGCCCCCATTGCTCTCTTTTGAGCATCTCTGTCTCATGGAAACCACAGTCATTGATCAAAACTAGATCTCTGAATACAACCTATCAGAATAAGGAGGAGGGGTTGTGGCAGATGTGGACGTTCCACATGATTGTTATAGGGGTTCTGATTTTGGGGTTTTATTTTGCTGAAGGAATATTTGTAAACTTTTCGAGACTATATATAAAATCTTAAATCTGAACCTGAGCGCAGATGGAATAGTTTCCATTGTGTTTCAAGACACTTAACGCGAAAATGGAATTGAATTTTGACTTGATGCTATTTCATTGTTACTTAGTATTGAAAATCACTTATGAATATATTAATACACTCCTGTCCTATGATGTTACCAGTAAATAAGTTAACTTTTAAGCTGTTACGTTGTTTATTAATGTATATTCTGCTTGTTTGACAGGATGATGAAGAACAGGGTAAAACAGAGGTGAACCGCCTGATCGACTCTAGCGAAGACAACGTGACCGAACAAACCCATCACATTGTCATCCCCAGCTACTCCGCCTGGTTTGACTACAACTCGTAAGAGCTTCTCTCATTTGGTGTTTATGGTTATTGAAATTGATTAGAGCATTAGATTTTAATTTGAGGGATTTCAAGGGAAATCCTGCTCTGCTGGTACTGAATTTGGTTAAATGTGTCTTTCTCTTTTCTCTAGTATCCATGAAATCGAAAGACGGGCATTGCCAGAGTTCTTCAACGGCAAGAACAAATCAAAATCTCCAGAGATGTAAGTTCACACCACTAGATGAATTGTACTATGCTGCAGTATTTACCAGCCTTTTCTGTTTCAGCTGAACTCAAGCTAATTCTGTTTCAAAGAGGTGGTGCCTTATGTATTTGTTAATTATATTTATTTTAATGTAGTTTAAGATGTAAGCATGGACCAGGAAATGCACATTTAAAGTTTTAGAGCTTTAATTTGGCTGAACTTTCGGTTCAAATGATTTTGGTTCCACTTTAACAAATCTATTCATCAAGCTATGTTAACATATCAAAGCTCATCAATCTTAAAACATTTTTAAATATTTTTAAATTAAATATGCATTTTATTTATATATATATATAGTGTGGTGTAAAACAAAAGCAGGAGACATGCAGAGTGAGTTGTATATGGGACATGGTCTGAGAGAACCCCAACTGGAAATTTGGCCCTGACCTGGGCCCAGCACATTTGGAAAATCTGATCCGTTTGTTTGTTTAATCATCTCTCTGTGCCGCTGTTGGAGACTGTTGAATGGTTTAAATTTGTGTTGTATTTCTAAGTACTTGCTGTGTTTTTCTGTTTGTAACTGTAACTCTGCTGTTTTCTATGCTCAGATATCTGGCTTATCGTAACTTCATGATCGATACGTACCGGCTGAACCCGCAGGAGTACCTCACCTCCACCTCCTGCAGGCGCAACCTGGCCGGAGATGTGTGTGCTGTGATGAGGTACTTGCATATGTCTGTTATTCACATTATGACGTGCTGTAATATGCATGTTTTTATCTTTAGGTATGAAATGACAGGATTGTCCAAGGCATTTGTGTATATTTTAATCCGATCACTCTGACCCTGTAAAATTGCCAGTGTAAATATTTGTGTCCTGAAAGTGAAGAAGGGCCCCCTGGAAAACCCTGAAAACAGCTTTGTTTTTTACGAGGGAGAGACTGAAGTAGTGAATGTGGGCAGTGCTTTTACTCCAGGCACAACGTCTGATCATAAGTGTTCACTGGAGACACGTTTGAGTTAATCTAGGTTTTGATTTTCTTATCGTGTGTGTGTCAGGGTGCATGCGTTTCTGGAGCAGTGGGGCCTCGTTAATTATCAGGTGGATGCAGAGAGCAGACCGCTGCCCATGGGACCCCCGCCTACGTCCCACTTCAATGTCCTGGCCGATACTCCCTCCGGCCTTGTGCCGCTTCACCACCGCCCTCCGCAGGTCAGTCTTTTTGGAACTGCTTTGCATCTGTTAACTCGAATAGTTCATTTAAATGCTTTAAATGATCACTGCCACTTTGAACCACTCTGGCGGTGGACCTGTCAGGACCAAGTGGGAGAGTTTAGACACAGGAGTTCTAACAGTGCATTTCAGACAGAGAGGGTGAATAGAGATGAACAGTATGAGAAAGATGTTGTGTCTTTTTGGAATATTGAAGCTGTAAATCATTTCTGTGAAATCAAAGTTGTGTATTTATGAAGGCTTTTTTAATCCAGTTGCTAGTTGTGTTCTGATCAAATTCCCTTTTTTGTATCCACCAGGTCCCCCCTGCTCAGCAGATGTTGAACTTTCCAGAGAAAAGCAAAGACAAGCCCACAGACCTGCAGAACTTCGGCCTGCGAACAGACATGTACTCTAAGAAGAATCCGAAAGTGAGTAACTGTCCCAGGATTCCATCTGTAGTATAAAGACACTTTATACTACTTAACTTTTATTGTTACTGCTGTGGTCTGGAGTTTTAATGAAGTGTCTGTGTGTTCTAGAGTAAAGGAGGCAGTACCAGAGAGTGGACTGAACAGGAAACACTGCTGCTGTTGGAGGTAAGACATCTGACTAGCCAGAAGGTGGGAGGTTTGTGCTTTTTGCATGGTGCTGCTGTTATTAGAACGTTAGTAAAAAAAAAAAAAATCCCATTCAACGTAACAAGAAACTGTAGAGCACAGTATTTGTCAATAATAAAGAAATTAGTTACATTAGACCAGTAAGACATTGTAATCTGTGGTGAGAGTAGAGAGCAGGTGGAAGAGAATCTGGAGAGGTGGAGGTTTACAAGGGAGAGGAGAGGAATGAAGGTCAGTAGAGACAAGACGGAATACATGTGTGTGAATGAGAGGGAGGCAGGTGGAAAGGTGAAGATGCAAGGACTAGAAGTCGTAAAGGTGGATGACTTCAAATATCTTGGGTCAACCATCCAGAGCAATGGACAGTGTAGAAAAGAGGTGAAGAGGGTGCAGGCAGGATGGAGTGGGTGGAGACTGGTGTCAGGGTTGATGTGTGACAGAAGGACAGCAGCAAGAGCAAAAGGGAAGGTTTACAAGGCAGTAGTGTGTCCTGCTATGATGTATGGTTGAGACTGTGGCTCTGTCTAAAAGACAGGAGGCTGAGCTGGAGATGGCAGAGATGAAGATGCTGAGATTTTCGTTGGGAGTGACAAGGATGGACAAGATTAGAAATGAGCAGATCAGAGGGACAGTGAAGGTAGAGCAGTTTTGAGATAAAGCCAGAGACCAGGTTGAGATGGTTTGGACATGTGTTGAGGAGGAATAGTTGGAGATGGAGCTGCTGGGCAGAAGGAGAAGAGGTAGACCTCAGAGAAGGTTTATGGATGTAGTGAAGGTGGACATGGAGATGGTTGGTGTAAAAGTAGAGGAGGCAGTGGATAGGGCAAGACGGAGGCAGATGATCCGCTGTGGCGACCCCTAAAGGGAGCAGCCGAAAGAAGGCGACCAGTAAGTTATTATCCCACTATCCCACGTCAGCTGGGAGTGGATCATATGTCCATCCCCCCAAGGACCTCTGTGATGGTTCTTCTTTGTCCTACTCGAACTTTTGTCACAGAGCTTTCATCTGTCTGCTGCTGGTGTTGCTGTTGCTGCTAGTAGTAGTGTTGTGTTTTCATTTTAAAATGCTGTGCTACCAAACTGTCCTTTTGTTGTTGCTAATTGCAACTGGCAGGGTAGAAATAACAATAACATAGATTTCCTACAATGCACCATTTAAACCAATAGCTTAATTTTTTTTGTGTTTGTTTTTTAGTTGAGTTTTATGTACTAAGTAAATATCCTACTTGATTAGTTTGTCCGTACATTCATAAATGGTCATTAACTTTCAGTGTTTGGTTTTTATTTCTTTGTTTTTGTGCAGTCACATACGATGCATTTACCTGTATCTACCCAATTTAAGCCCTAATTCAGTTTAGCCCTGCCCATTCTTGCAGAAGTTCAAATAATACTGATTTAATCCTCTGCTGTATGTACTGTAGGCTCTGGAGATGTATAAGGACGACTGGAACAAGGTTTCGGAGCATGTGGGGAGCCGCACTCAGGATGAATGTATTCTGCATTTCCTACGGCTGCCTATTGAAGACCCGTATCTAGAAAATTCAGAGACGACCCTCGGACCTCTGGCCTACCAGCCAGTCCCTTTCAGCCAATCAGGAAACCCCGTCATGAGCACTGTGGCCTTCCTCGCTTCTGTAGTGGACCCTAGAGTGGCTGCTGCCGCTGCCAAGGCTGCCTTAGGTGAGTGTGTGTCTGTGTGTTAGTTATGGGTGATGTGAGATTACCCCAAAGAATTGTCTCCGCATGTTGTGGGAGCTCAGTGCTTCCGCACTCAAACATTTTCTCGTGAAAAGAAGTTTAGAAGACTCTTAAGTATTGAAGCTGTTTAAGGTTTTTCTTTGTCTTAACTCTCCTGTTATCCTCACACATTTTACTTGGGCTTAGTTTGACCCCAGCAGCTTAAATTACCAGAAAAATGTCTGTTATATGGTATTGATATTTAGTTCTACTATATGTGTGGTTATGTTAGGGCCCTAAAGCTGAGGAAAGGTTTTGGAAGATAAGTTTGTGTTAATGTGACCTCTTTATTTTCTTGTAAAAATGTGTATACACGGATATCCCCATTGAATTAGAAAAAGTCAATAGTTGTGAAGCAGTAAACATGTCATTTAGAGTTCAAAGTTAAATCAAATGCAGTCAAATTGATCTTGAATATGGGAGGGATGAATTGAGTTTGAATTTCTGTGAGTTTCTCTAGAATGATAAGCATTAAATACGACCAAACTGACCGTAAAGATAATGGGATGGTTGATTTTTGAGTTTGACTTTCAGTGATGAAAAGTAAAGTCTCGAACGAACTAGAACATCGGTCTGAATTACTTTTTATCATAGCCATTTGTTATGCAGAAACTGGTGGAATTCCCTTTGTAATTGCAATTCACAAAAGCATTTAAATGTGTAATTAAATGTGGGACTGATGGTGTGCCATCTCCATGCAACTTGTACGTGCAGAGGAGTTTTCTCGTGTGCGTGAGGAAGTTCCAGCGGAGCTGGTGGAGGCTCATGTGAAGAAGGTGCAGGAGGCAGCCAGAAACACGGGGAAGGTGGATCCATCCTTCGGCCTGGAGAGCAGTGGCATTGCTGGCACTGCACCAGAGGAGCCAGAGAAAACAGGTAGGTATTTGCATAGGTAGGATATTTGTAGGTCCTTAATTTAAATTGGCATGGCATATTCATTTTTTTGTACTTTTTTTGAGCTTCTTTCCATAGAGCATCTTTATTCAGCACTCATAACACTTTATGCTCCTAAATGTTTTCGATAGCAAGTTTGAGACCCTAAAAAGATGAATAAAGTGAGTAAGGAGATTATATGGGGCCTTGAGGGTTTCTGCAGCATTTGCTGTACTGTCTCCAACAGAGGGCAATAGAGCAGCACTTGTGGGGATTTATTGGTGAATAAAGACAAAGTGTACAGTACATGCATACAGTAGGCCAGTGTTTAGACATGGTGGCTGAGCAGAGACATTTAGGTCTCTTAGGGTGTTTTCATATATAGTTCTTTTTGATAAAAGTTCTGTCAATGTGAACTTCAAAGGGAACCAGCTGCAAATGGCCTCAGTGCTGTTTGTATTTGGAATGCAAGCAAACGTTACAGAGGGCTCTGATTCTCTCTGGTCCTTTTCAGCACGGATGAGGTCTCGGACCTGTTCTCATTCACACCGCAGGTACTTTCGAACTCATCACTTGTGGTTTGCGTAGCACTTACCAGTTGGGTAAAAAGTTGATGACACTCTGATAAAGCTAACCTTTCAGTTGGTGAATGGAGCTACCAGACACACCACATGTTTTCCTGTTGGCCTCGCTGACACTTGGCTGAGATGATTGTATCCAAATCTATATATCCATTCAGCGTTCAGTGTGAAACCAGCTTAAAACTCAGCATCAGCCTTTAATGTGGTAAAATCACCTGGGCTTTTGCATCTCATTGCTTTAATATATCAGCTCTGCTGTCTTGTCACAAGATCTCAGGCAGTCTTTATCCTGTAATTCCTTATATGATTTTTGGTAGTCTGTTTTACATGCTAAAGTTCTGGAAGACTGCCATTTACTGAGTTCTGTTAAAGTGAACCTGAAAGGCAACCAAATACACATCACCTCAGTTCTTTTTGGGTTCAGGATGTAACTGAACTAAAGAGGTCTCTTCTTTCTGGTCCTTTGTGATCTTGGACCGCTTCTTTTTCAGACCACACCTCCATTATAACTCGGGCCCTTTTCACTTCCCTCACGGTGTGTGCAAAGCTCGTAAGTGTGCAGCGTTCTGTGATAAAACTAACCTTTCAGGTTTGTGAGAAGAACTACGAGAGACGCCTGCTGCTCTCCTATTGGCCACGCTGGAATGTTTGGCTGACATGTATCACACAAAATTGGAAAAATGACCAAGTGTCTGCCACAGTTGGTTTCGTTTTTGGCTTGAGGCACGGCCTCAGTTCGATTCGTTTACAGGGTTGTTTAGAGGGGTCTGAGTTCATTTGACATGTTCATATATGCACAGAAAACCGTGACTTGGGAGCCTCAGAGTCCACTTCAGATGCTGAAACAGCCTGAGTGCCCTTTGAGTCAGGAGCCAGGATGGAGACATTTTGGGGTCATCTCTCTTTAGGGAGACGGTCCCTTAGAGTCAAGACGGAGATATTTAGGGTCAGTCCCTTAGTCAGAGACCTAATCTAAAGGACCTCGTCACCTCATCACTCTGAAAGCTACAAATGCCCACGTGGCATGATGACCGAGGGGCAGCGTGTGGTGGACTGTTTGGATTAGAGTGGAGCTGCCAGATGGGCTGTAGGGGGGAGGGGTTGAATCTGGGTCATTTAATGTAAGCTCTGTTTGGTTTTCACTGCACTTTTACACAAACATTACCATTACTATTACTACTGAGGCTGCAGCAGCCACACGTGCACAGTTCTGTCAGACTGTCAAAATAAAACTGTTTATCACATGCATCCTCCTGCACTGGTGTCCTTGTGCCTTCTGCACCGTCATGCTGTTTAACTTGTGGTGACGGATGTGTGCTGTAGGGAAGTCATTTGTCAAAGACGCGTCAGTCAGCCTCTGTCATGTAGGGGGGGGCCATGTAGCCTTACACTTCGCCCTACCCCTCTCTCAACAAGAATCGGGACACCCTACACCCACATGAGAACATGCAGAAAAAAAGGCTAAGTGGTAAAGGTGAAATTGGACTGTGGCTTAGTATCAGATTAAATATGCACGGCTCTGTTTTCTTTTCAGTCCTTTTTCTGTCTGTTTGTGCTCAGTCTTTGTTCTGGGTCCCACACAGTGCTGTCACAGAGAGTTTATCCTCAGAAACGAGCAGCTATTAGCTGCCTGATAAACTCTTGCTTGCTCTTTATTATTCCTTTACTACCAGTATCAGTATGAATAACTGCGGCCGGTGCAGCACAGCTCTTTTTCTGGCTCAGCCTGACTGAATTGCTCACAAAGCATTATTGATTAAACGCCGGATTCTCTCTGGCACTGAACCGGCTGCTGTTTCCAGCCTTCTGCATGCTGCTGTGTCTGCTTCAGTGGTCTTTTAGCCCTCATTCACAGTTTAAGTATGAGGGCAAAAATTCATCTGTTGTCGTCTGAATGTGGCAGTTTAGCTGCATTGTTTGCAATTAGTAAGTGTAATAATCGGTTTGTGTTCATTTAGACAAAATATAAGTCTCTAAGGAAAGACCCCCGCCCCTTATAAAGCAGTGCGTTTTGTTACAGCTGTGAGTAGATGAACACAGAACCTGAACATGAAAATGTGATTTCCAGACTGAGCAGTTACTAATTAGTTAGTAACTACTAGTAGTAATTAGTAAGTAGTTACAGTGTCTGCCTGTTCCAATGTGTGTATATCAGATGTTGTGTGTGTGTGTGTGTGTGTGTGTGTGTGTAAATAAAAAGGCAGTTTTTAAAGTGTTCCTCCTGGGGACATTGTAGACAAATTTAACAGCTCTCTCTCTCTCTCTCTCTCTCTCTCTCTCTCTCTCTCTCTCTCTCTCTCTCTCTCTCTCTCTCTCTCTCTCTCTCTCTCTCTCTCTCTCTCTCTCTCTCTCTCTCTCTCTCTCTCTCTCTCTCTCTCTCTCTCTCTCTCTCTCTCTCTCTCAGATTCATATATATATTATATTAGTCATATCATGTCATAAAAACGGTCAATACATTATCATATACATGATCAGTGAGCATGTCGTGTATGTACAGTCAGTGTATATCAAGTCAATACGTGTCCATATCATAAGTGTCATACTCAATGAGCATATACATGATATATCAGTCAGTGTGTATCCCATATATTAATGCGAACATCATATGTAGCATATATACAGTTATGGGTGTATGTATCATATACACAGACAAGACTATATATGTCTCTGTGATTGTGTGATCCCTCGCTCTATTCAATTAGGCTCTCAAGGGGATCTGAAGCTCCACCAAACTGCGGCTGCTTATTAGTTTGTTGCTGGTTAATTTATCCGTAGTTCTCCTGCAAGTGTCCAGTGCCACGTGCTGAATTAGCTGAAGGCTTCTCTTTAAAATAAATTTAAATAAGAGCTGCAATCAGGTCAGAATAGGAAAATTAGTTAATACATTGTTAATTTCACGCATGCCTAAAACATGTCTTAAAAATGATTCAAAATAAAATCAAACCAAAATAATTTGTGCTGAAATTTTATGTGATGACAATTAATTGTAAGTGCTAAGGTCAGAGGTTTTCACCATTACTCTGAGGTAAAGCGTATTAATAAATCTTGCCCGTGTCAGAACAGCCACATAATGTCGGGTGCTTTTTCCGTCCTTTCTCTTTCAGAAACAACAGAACCCGAGAAGATGGACGCAGATTCAGAGGCTCAACAGCCAGATAAGGTGAGTTGGGTCTCCACTTGCTGTCTGTTTGAAGATCCATTTTCATGCAGCTACAACCTTAGCTAACATTTTTTCTTATCTTATAATAAAAGGTAATTCAGACTCTTAAGAGATTACATATATGGACACACACTTTGAGCCCTCAGTTTGTCCATCAACCTGTAGTTCATGGGGTTAAAAGTACACTGTTAAAACACTGAGGTTTTACAAAGTGAAGTCTGAAGATTTGCTTTTGTTTAGTGTAATGCTTTGTGTGCTAGGCTGAGTCAAAAGATGAGGCAGAGAAGCCAAGCGATTCAGCAGAGAAACCAGTGGAAGTAGAGAAGGTAAAAAGCGAAACGGCAGAAAAACCTGAACGCGAGGAAGAAGAGGGTGAAGGAGGAGAACCAAAGGCTGCAGGAGCTGATGCTGGTAATTACACCTTCACTATCTTAAGATATTGGAACTAGATTGTTTCCCCAATAAGGTTACATAATGTAAGATGGATGCATGGACTGCAGATTCATACTGGATGAAATTGATGCAACAGTGTTATGGCCAGACTGTAAAAGCTGCCCACACTGCAGGTTCAGGGTTAAAATCACTCTTAGTACTGTCAGACTGTAATCTACTAATAGATTAGCTTCATACTGGATCACAATGACTCCACACTTGTTGGAATCAAACTACACGTCCTGCAGATTCATACTGGATTAAAATCACTCATCTTGTTGCTTAAACTATAGAATGTACACAAATTAACCTCAAAAAGGACTTTAGAGATTAACTAGATTTAGTGATTTAGAAGATTTATGTAGGAATATCATGAATGCAGTTTGGATATTCACCAGTGTTTGTTGTTAGTGGAGTTAACATTTCTCTATTATGTTTATTTCAGAAAAAGACAAGGAGGAGGCGATGGAGGTGTCTGAGGAAGGGAAGGAAGCTGAAGACACGCCAGAGGAGAGCAGGAAGAAGTTGGAGCTAGATGTGGGAGAAGGAAACATTGCTACTGCTGCAGCCGCTGCGCTCGCCTCCGCTGCTACTAAAGCTAAGGTACTGCCAAGGGTGAAGTGTTAATGGTATAAAAGTGAATGTGATGACATGGACTTCACTCTCAACTCCAAAAACAGTGAACAGAAAGCCCTGCATGCAAGTATTCTTTATTAAATGTAATCAGTAGTTATTTTGAAAAGATTATGATCACGTTAATAAGATGCTATCAGTGAATGCCATAATTATGTAATTATCATGATTTTTTTTTTTTTTCTGTATTATGTGATCTAAGGAGTTTTAAAATCTCAATCTCTGTGTCCAGCTTGGATCTTTTTTCATATTTAACCTGTAGATTGAGGCTTTTCTCTCCTCATACTGTCTTTATATAGCGGCAGTAAATATTTATTTCATACCCTCAGCAAACTGTTTGATTATTTAAGAGTTTCTTTCTCTCTGTCTCTGTTTTAGCACCTGGCCGCTGTGGAGGAGAGAAAGATCAAGTCTCTGGTGGCTCTGCTGGTGGAGACTCAGATGAAGAAGCTGGAGATTAAACTCCGTCACTTCGAGGAACTGGAGACAATAATGGACAGAGAGAAGGAGGCGGTGAGGATTTAACCCACTCTTTCAACTCATTGTGCCCTACTTCCTCACCAGCATCGTTCAGCCTGCACAGCTCTGCAGGGAATAAGCTATATTAAACCGATTGTTCACCTAAAAATCCATTTTTAAATATGGGCAGTGAGCTAAGATGTCCAGCGTGGACATGCTGTATAGAGATGTTATTGTCCAAAATGACAGAGTATGTGTCTGTAACATTGCCTTTTTTGATTACCATTTTGTGAGTCAGAACCCCCAGCTTTAGACTTGCTGGTTTAAAAACATGTTTTTTGGGGGCACTTGATCATTAATGCAGAGCGATGCTTTGTGGAAAACCATAAATAAAAAAAACTTGCAGAAAAAAAAAATAATAATAAAGAAACGTAAACTGACCAGCTAAAGAGAAGCAGATATCCTTAAGCCTGAATTTTGTCCATGTTTATACGTAGATAACAATGTCAGAAACTACATAATCAAGTCTAATCAAGTGTTATTTAAGCATGCAGTTATTGCCATGCCAATTAGTGGGGCATAAGCTTCCACTAGCTTTGTTAACTCAAAAACTGAAGAAGCACACTTCAGAGACCAAATGTCTTTTCTAATCGACTACATTTGATTACATACATGAGCATGGTGGATAGCAGATAAGTACCGTTGTAGGCCACACTGGAGGATGCAGCCTGTACGTGCAGTCTAATGTTGGCAATAGTCTCATTGTAATTGACCATCATTTAATGCATAATTCATTCTCTTCAACATTGTCTTGAACTGTTCTTGGAGGCCAAAAGCTCACAGTGCAGATACAGCAGAAGCTATTTTGGCTCGTCACCGTGTCAGATTCTATACTGGTAGCTGCACCAGTTAAGGAGTGTTGTGTATACTTATGTCGCTCTCTGGAGAGCCGCTGTCCTGACACTTTAACTCGATGAAGTAGCGCGGGATGTTGAGGTGTTGCGGCTGGAGTAACCCAGTTTAGCAGCTGGAAATAGTGCGTGAAGAATGGGTCTTTATATAAACTGCTCACAGTCGGTATGGTAGTGGCAGTGTGCATCAGTCTCAGATAATCAACCTCTTGGCTTTATTTTGGTATCAAGTAAAGGTGGGAATCTCTAGGCATCTCATGATTAGATTTTGTTTCGAACTGCCAAGATGCATTGAAAAATGTTGTATCACATCATTATGGACTTCAACATAACGGTACTCTGGAATTCAGCTTTAGATACCATTTGAGCATTTGGTGCAATTAAGCTCTATAGAAAAAAATGCTCAGAGTCTTCAGACAGTGTGTCTCACTCTGAACACACCAGCATGGTGGGTGCAGGGGGGATTAGAAGTGTGTATCATTATGCCAGTATGTTTTGTGCGGTCAGGCTATTTGAATTAATTCTTGAATTAACACTTTCTCTACAGCTCGAGCTCCAGAGGCAGCAGCTGTTGACGGAGAGGCAGGCGTTCCACATGGAGCAGCTGAAGTACGCAGAGATGAAGGCTCGTCAGCAGATGGAGCAGCAGGCAGCAGCAGCTGCAGCAGCTCAGCAGGGTGCTGGGGGTCACCATGGAGCTCAACCTCACGGACCTTCAGGCCATGGCCCCCCACCACACGGACCACCGCCCCATGGTCCTCTGCCACACGGACCCCCACCAGGCATGCACCCGGGTCACCCTGGTCATCCTGGGCCTGGGTATCCCCCAATGCACCACCCCATGGGACCCCACCACCCTCCACAGACAGGTCAGCATACACAAACATATGAATTTTATTGATCTGAGTCAAATCATGCTTTTATTCCTGTGAATACATGGAGAATCGAATCTTTCTTTTTTTTTTTTTCAATCTTGCCTTAAAGTTTTAAAAATTGTCTTAAAATTTGTCTAAACATAGTTAAACCACTAATTCTCAATCTGAATGTGGGTGTTTTTGTGTAGGACCAATGGTTGGACCAGGTCAGCCCATGCCAGGCCGCTTGATGCCAGGGCCTCCTGCTGGTGGACCGCCACCAGGCGGGATGCCCCCTTTGATGGGCCCCAGACACCCAGGAGCCCCCAACGGCATGTGTAAGTATTCCCTACATATATATTTCTCCCCTATTGTCAGCGTAGTGAAAGGGAGTACTTAAACAGCCCATATATTAATTTTGTCCACCTTTTTATATACCCAAGTCATCATTCATTTTTATATGCCCATTTTCCAACTTTATCTGCAAAGTGAACAGGTACCCTCATTATGATGCTCAGTGTAAGCCAATGACTCACTCATTTTGGCTGCTCTGTAACATGCCTTGTTGAAAAAGCAAAGTAGAAAAGAAATTGTTGCTTTAGTCCTCCTAAAAACATTGCGCTTAAGTCTGAAAACACACAGGGATAAAAATCTCTGCAAAGTGATGTCTAAACTGCTGTAGGGTAAATGGGTCAACATATGTGCATGTGTTTTAGGGCTGTGACATCACTGAATGCAGTATGAGCTGTTGTCGCTTAGTTTAGACTTTGGACAGTTCATTTGGAAACCTTAGCGGTGGTTGCACAGCAAATTTTTGCTTAAAAAAAAAAAAGACATTTTCACAGTGCATGACTAAGATTTCTTTTTTTTTTCCCCCTGAGGTTAAATAAGTTGGGGAGGGGGAAAAAAAGAATCAGTAATGTCATCTTACATGTTTCACTGCACTAAATCCAAATAAACAGGCTTGTTTGTAATGAAACTTGCAGTTGTTCAGCATTCTAGTACTGACAGCATCAGCGATATGCTTAGAAAAACATTGTAATTTAATGTATTGGAATTCAAATGATACACACCGTACAGCTCACCCCAAATCTTAACTTGTACCTGTTTTTTTTGTTTTACAGATCCTGGACCACCTCCTCCTGCACAGCCTGATGGGATACCACCGGCTCCAGTGTCAGCACTCCCTGTTCGCCCAGCTGACAACTAAAACTGCCACCTGCAAACACACACACACACACACACACACACTCTTCTTTCAGACATCTCTTGACTTTGTGACAGCTCTTTTATCCTGATATTGACCTGCTCTCTGAAATTTCTACTGATTGGCTTTCAGCCCCAAATCCCCCACACACTGAAATTTCACATACACATGTACAACGTGCGCAATGCGGTCTGGGCACAAAGGTGGACGTACTGTTTTTCCTGCACCTGCTGCCTGCACTCTGGCCTTTTGTTTCCTTGTCTGGCCTGTAGGGGGCACTACTGTAGAAAATGGTGTTACTCAGTTCTGGAGCACCTCTGTTCTTCTCTTTCTTATTTACAAGCCCTTCTTGAGCTGAACTGGCTGTGCTGGGGAGGGGAAAAGAAAAATACTGTACAGTAGGGCTGCACGATGGACATAATACTAGATTTGCAATTAGGATATATTAAAATTCATTAAGGATTGACCTGCATTAGTTCCTTCTGAAATATTTTACTTTGGTTGGATCGAATCTGTCCTTTCATCAGTGCACCCAAAGTACACAATGTAAAACGTTGCATTTGACTAGAGGGTGAATTTGCATAATGTACCTTTCTATCAATATTGCAAAGGCAAATATCACAGTAACTTAACTATTACGAAGTGCTGTATTGTGCAGCCCTACTACACGCAGTGAATGACAGGGGCCAGGATTCAGAACCACTCCGCTAATACGATTGTTTGATTTTTGGTGGGCGGAGTCAGAGCTGCTTGCGTTCGGCTTTTCCCTGTAATGTGAGTGGACTCGTATATGTGTATATTGTGCTAAATCTGTGTAAGCTAGACGCATAGAGGTAAAGGCGGTTTTATTAGCAGCCCTCTAAGCTTTTTCGGATTCACACTGTAGCAATGAGCCAGCAAGCAGCTTTGACCCCCTGCTGAAGCTCCTCCGGTGTGCGTGTGGCAAAAATGCGTGTGGAGCAGGTCTCTGCTGGCAGTCAAGTGGAGCTTCCTTTCTTCACCCTGTCTAAGAATCTACCTCTCTGTTAAATTTAGTCTTCTGGACCTTGTGTAGGTGGGCATTTCCATAGCTTTATAATCCAGCAGCCTGTCGAAGTGTGTTTTATGGAGCTCTGCTTGGTCGCTTGTGCTTTGCCCTGTTGTGCTGAGTCTAAAGCGGTAATCGATGAGGTCTTGAGAATGGATATAACTCACAGGAGCACATGTACATTCTGAGCTGAGGCTGAGTACAAAGCAGAAACTCTTTACCGTCTTAGTGCCCATGTGCACCAACTACTGCAGAGAACATGCATACTGGAAACCCCTGTGGTGTAAATATACACTCATACATGCATTTATGCTCATGGATCTGTGGCCGATAGCGATGTGCAGCACTTGAAATGCACCCATGCATGGTGAGCAGTTAGCATCGATTCATTCAGGTGCCATTTACATCCGACACATCTGTTTGGAGTGATCATAAGTGAACGTTGAGATGTAATTTACAGTTGGCATATCTGTGGGACTTGAATACGTCTCCAGCGAGCGTTATCGAATTTACTTAATTTGTTTTTAGACAATGTCACTGTAAATATATGAGCTGTTACAAATGCATAAGAGGCCGTTTGTCGGTGCATAGACAGTTTAGCGTTCACACTACCGACGTTTTGTCATATGTTCACCTCCAAAGGTGGATTGGGTGATAGTTTATACCTGAACTATCTCCTGTCAACTTATCACACATGTGTAAACAGGGCCATATGAGATCTGTTTACATTCCATTTCAGTTCTCTGTAGAGATCGGAGGCTGAGAACGGCTGTGCTGATGCTCATCACCCCCCCCCCCCCTTTTTTTTTTTTTTTAGGTTTAGCCATTGTTAGCAGAAGTACTGTGATTTCACATGCTCATCTGTATACATGCATTTCAGCCCTCGAGGCCGTGTTTTGTGTGGAAATGTGAACGTATCACTGTTTTAGAAAAGTGCCCATGTATAATGTTCACCTGGTTAATTTTAGCTGATCTTTTTAGCCATGTACTCAACTGCATTTTGCCATTTGATGCTGATCTGCAGCCAATTATGGTGAAGAAAAATACATATGTGCTCATTCACTTGGTTAGCTTTAGCCACTCACCATGTACTGGAAACTGCTGCGGTTAAAATGTAAGCGCATTTTGCTGTGCTGATCTGAGGCCAAGTTCACTGCAGAAACAAGAAAACAGACAGCCATGTTTGGAAAGTGCCCGTGCTCTGGATTTGCTTAGCTTTAGCATCTGTGCACACGTACTTAAGACCGCTGTACAGTTTTGAGGCCATGTATCATGCAGAAACACTCGACTGTTAGAAAAGTGCCCATTCACTTGGTTAGCTTTAGCTGCCGTAGCTAGCCAGTGTACACTCATTCAATTAGCTTTAGTTGCCGTAGCTAGCCAGTGCACACTCATTCAATTAGCTTTAGCTGCCGTAGCTAGCCAGTGCCCACTCACTTGGTTAGCTTTAGCTGCCGTAGATAGCCTGTGCTCATTCAATTGGTTAGCTTTAGCTGCCGTAGATAGCCTGTGCTCATTCAATTGGTTAGCTTTAGCTGCCGTAGCTAGCCAGTACCCACTCACTCGGTTAGCTTTAGCTGCCATAGCTAGCCAGTAACCACTCACTTGGTTAGCTTCAGCTGCCTTAGCTAGCCAGTGCTCATTCAGTTGGTTAACTTTAGCTTACATTAATAGATGCACTGCAGATTCTACTGTTAAACTGCTACTCGCACTAAAGAGGTGATGGAGGGTCATTTGTTGCTTATATTCGGTAGCTGCTGCTTAGTGTTCCTCCTTTAGGTGCTTTTACTGTAGCTGACCTGCCTCACTCTACCTCTCTCTCTCGCTCTCTCTCTCTCTACTACCTCTTTCTTTCTCTTTGTCTCTCTCTCTCATTCTCTCTGCCCATATGACTGCTGCATTACTGCTGTGTGGAGGCTGTTTGTCCTCCTGTTTTTCCTCAGGTGATCCGCACCCTCAGTTCAAACATGGCCCTCTACACTACATACACAACACACACACACACACACACACACACACAAACACACATTTGTGTGTATCTTCCAAAAATGTATGGGCTGTATCTTTTCATGAGACAGGAGCTACCCCACCCCTTATATATCCTTTAAAATTGCTTCGTTATTTTAAGGTAATGTATTTTTAAGAAAATAAAGTTTGTGTAGAATCAGATTTCACTGTTCTTTGGATCTTTGGAAGTTTGTAGTTTTGTAGCTTTGTCTTCCTGGGTTTTTCTTTTTTTTTTAAAAAAAAAAATAAAGTTTTAACTGGCACATTAATGGTACTGAGGCCTAAAATAAGGTGTATGTGGTTTATTTATCTTTATTTATACCGCAGTTTGTTCCGGCCACACGAGCTGATTAGTTTAGAGGCGTTCTATTTGTGCTGTTATTTCACTATATCATCACAGGTTTTTCACAAATGCTGTATCGCTCCGCAACGACTGACAGCTGTAGGAGACGCTCAAGCCATTTTAACATTTTTACTTCTTACTTTGTCACAAACAGAAAATGGACATTTAAGATCACATTTGACCGACAGCCAATTTGGTCCAACTCTGAAGATGAGACTAAACTAAATTCCCAAACTGTCAGTTGGGCTGTGTGGAGCTGGCTGTGCAGTGAGTGGATGGAGCTTGTTACACTGATGTAGTAAGAAGCTGCTTGTTAAGGAACTGTAATTTGGAGGAAGGAACTGAGAACATTAAGTGCTGCATTCACAAACTGCTGATTCAGCCTTATTTAAGCACTCTAGAGCTCAGTGAAGTCTTATAAAATGAAATGACTTAAATGCCTCTCCAGTGGCATTTTAGTCGGTTTGTGTCCATATTTAGTTTGTGAACGCTGCCTGAGTCACTTGTGCTGTAAAGGGGCTGAAGCCTAAGAAGAATATCTAATGCATTTGAAAAACCTTGAAGTTTTTTTTTTGTTTGTTTGTTTTGTTTTTTTTTTAATGCTGGCCCAGCTAGAGTCATTTAAAGGAATCGTTACAACTCAAAACAGTGACTCATGTACAGTTGCCTGCAGAAGTTTAGGCATCCCTGATCAGACGTGTTAAATGAAATTAAGTTCCATAAATATGGCTTGTTTATTTTTTGCCTGGTCCACACAACAGCATAATTGAGTCGATTTCGAGTCTGATTTGCTCCACCTGACAATCGCAGATGGCCTCTTGATATCAGGGTGATCTTAAACCAAATTATCTTGTGCGGTCTTTACTCCTCCAATTTGCTCCTCGTCCAGTCAGGGATCTGAATGTGAATCATAAATATTAAACATATTCAATGTTTGCGACTCACGATCCTGTGGTGTGGGGTGGCTAAGTCTCTGGTGTGAAACTTGATGCCTGAAAGACCATCAACCAGTAAGAGCTGAGCTGAAGAGGAAAACATCCGTCATGTTTGTCTAAAGCCATATTAGTTTCCAAGAAACTTTCTCAAGATTGAGAATCGGCGCGTCAGACTTGGTCTTTGTGCATAATCTGAAAGTGTGTGGTGTTAAGAAAAGTAAAGAACATGCTTCTATATAGGACTATGAACATTCAAAACGCTTAGCGTGATTAAAGAGTTCTTTGCATCATGAAAGTGTTCTTCAGATTGAGTTGTTTTGCATGGTTGTATATAGAACCTTTTTGAAAAGGGTTCTTCTATTGTTACAGGCTTAACATCGTAACAATAGAAGAACCCTTTTTGGTCCATCTTTTTTTCAAACCTTCAACAGGCATATTGTCCATCAATCTGAAGAAGACTAACGATGCTAAAAACCCTTTACTCATGCAAAGGATTATTTCAATGTTTATGGTTCTATGTAGAACCGTTTTCTTTTCTGAAGAGCCCTTGAAGAACCAGGATTTTTAGGAGTAGTGTGGGGACTTTGACAAGCAAGGCCACAAAACAACAGAGATGAGATTTAATTGGGTGGTGTCTCACGTTTTTATCATCGGTTATATATTTAAAGGCCTGTCCTGTGGGCCGGTCCTGAGGGTATTGGGCAGGGGGTGAATTTTGTGCAGTATTTAAAAACTCCAGCAGCGCTGCTGTGTCTAAACCACTCAGACCAGCACAACACACACTAACACCACCACGTCAGTGTTACTGCAGTACTGAGAATGATCCACCACCCAGAGAGTACCTGCTCTGTGAGGAGTTGATCATAAAGTTATGTGCAAAAGTGTGCTCTCCATACATTTACGGTATTTGGCAGACACCCTTATCCATAGCAACCTACAGTTTAGTAATTTTACATATGTAGGTGAAGGCAGTGTTGGGAGTCTTGCCCAAGGAGGGCAGAGGTGATACCCACTACACTATACCAACCACCTACAGAATATCCACAGAAGTAGAAGTGCCTTGTACTGTAAAGGGGCAAAACATGGTTTGTTCAGTTCATAGCAACAGACCATGTTTTATGTTTTATTTATTACCTCCAATGTGTTGAATTCATCAAAGAAACCAGTGTTTCTGATTTTGCTTTAAAGTGTCTGTTCTCTGTAGAGGATTTAAGCTTATTTTCACTTTCACCTTGACCGGGGTTGCCAAAACTTTCGCATACTGTGCATCCTCATGGACATTTCCATAATTGGTCCCATGATGGCGTGTTTAGAATCACTTCTGCTCTGATTACTTGCTTATACAGATTCGCAGCACTGCAGGGGAAAAAGAAAACGTTGACATCATAAAAATAACATCCGTGTGTAACTTAATCCCTAATCCCAACATCATAATCCTGCACAGGGTGTGTTTCAGAGCTCATTTCAGGGGCAGAGATGGGGCCGTTTCAGGATCCAGAGTGTGTTGATTTCCCTGATGGATTGTAAAAGGCTGAGGGGATATTTTTGTAGATGTTCATCACTCTTTAGAGGCAGCTCACAGTTTCAGATTAAAAAATGACTGGAAATCGTGATTCACAGAGAAAAATATACTCAATGACTCAATGTAGTTGTATTTAAGTCCAAATGTTGTGAAATGTCAGTTGTTTCATCTTACAAGGAGTGGGATTTTGGAAGTACTAATCACTAAAAAAAATGAAAAAGGCACAATTTGTTGGACAACCGTACAGAGTTTACACAAAATGGTGAGGAAAAAAAAAACACTGGTAGTTCTGTAAAATCTGTCCATTTTATCAGCTCCACTTACTGTATAGGTGCAGTTTGTAGTTCTACAGTTACAGACTGTAGTCCATCTGTTTCTCTGCATGCTTTGTTAGCCCCCTTTTACCCTGTTCTTCAGTTGTCAGGACCCCCATGGACCCTCACAGAGCAGGTACTATTTGGGTGGTGGATCATTCTCAGCACTGCAGTAACACTAACGTGGCAGTGCTGCTGGAGGTTTTAAACACCTCAGCGTCACTGCTGGATGGAGAATAGTCCACCAACCAAAAATATCCTGCCAACAGCATCCCATGACCACTGATGAAGGACAAGAGGATGGCCAACACAAACTGTACAGCAGCAGATGAGCTATCGTCTCTGACTTTGTGGACAGTGAGTGGACACAGTGTTTAAAAACTTCAGCAACACTGCTGTGTCTGATCCTCTCGTACCAGCACAACGTCAGTGTTACTTCAGGGCTGAGAATGACCCACCACCCAAATAGTGACTTGCTTATTTACTTACTTAAATACCTGCTTACATACCTACATATTTGTTTAAATACCTGCATACCTAAATACCTATGTACTTACTTATCTATTTACCTACTGTTTTTTTTTTTACCTATTTACTTACTTACCTACATATTTACCTACATCTTACCTTTTTATCTACTGACCTGTTTACTATTTTTTGTACCTCTTTATCTTCTTAATTACTAATTTACCTATTAAGCTACTTTCATAATTACCTATTTATGTATTTACTTATTGACATATTACATTCTTAACTATTTACCTGTTACATGTCTATGTACCTACTTATTTACTTTCTTATCTATTCGCCTTCTTGCATACTTACCTATTTAGTCACTTAGTTACTCACTTATCTAGAGAAATGCTAGTCATCTGATTTGAACAATGACTTGAAACGATTCTGTGATGGCTGCTTTTGACCAGTCAGAGGGCTGTGCTGCTCCACCCTTCCATCAATCTGCTTAAATATCTATTTACCTACTTACTTAAATACATACTTATCTGTATTCTTACTTTTCACCTACTTAAATATCTACATACCTACTTATTTAGTTGAATACCAATATTACTTCAATACTTCTGTACCTACCTACTTTTTTAAAGAAAGTAAGTAGGTATTTAAATACCAATTTACTTACTTAAATACCTGCCTAATTAGTTCAATACCTAGGTACTTATTTACTTACCTATTTACCTACTGATTTTTACCTATTTTCATACCTATTTATTTATCTACGTACCTAATAGCCTACTTAATTTACTTACCTATTTACATATTTACTAATTTTCTACACATTTTTACCCACTTATCTATTTGCTTACTTACACACCTATTTGCCTACTTAATGACTTATTGTAGTCTATTTACTTACCTATGTGTATCTATTTACTTGCATACTTACTAATTTTCTTACCTATTTAGCTACTTACATACTTATCTAGAGAAATGCTAGTCATCTGATTTGAGTGATGATGACTATGATGACTGTTTTTGACCAGTCAGTGGTCTGCACTACTCCTATCTTCATCCATCCATCCATTTTTGTTCTTCTTGGTGTCCCTGCATGAAAGCGTGACCACATTCAGCACAGATGCTCAGGTACAGGTGAAAATGAAGGCAGGTTTTAAAGAGTGTCACTATAGTGATGTTTGCAGTGTCTTGTGTGCAATGAATTCTGCGCAGTCCAACACCCGACAGCACAAATCACAATATTAAGCTTCTCAATTAACATAACAAACAGTGGCAGCTTGTCTGTGATGTACAGATGGCTCCAGTGTCTAGAGCTGCCAGAGAGACTGTGTGTGGTTTATTTTGCTGTGGGTTTGGATTCGACTGTACCGTCGCTCCCTGTTGGTCATCTCCCAGACTGAAGCATCTTGGCATGCTTCTCTGAGCGCGTTTCCATGGAAACAGCTCTCACGGTTGTGGGCCGAGCCGGTGTGTGTATGTGTGTGTGTGGGGGTTAAATCGAGTGCTGGCGCTTAGGCTGGTCCAAAGTAGGACGCTGCTATAGTGTCTCTATCATGGAAACAGTGTTTAGATCTTTGCCAGATAATGATAGTTAAAGCTTGTTTATGTAGGCAGTGAGAGTTTAGTTTGTTGAAAGAGCATTAATATTAGGAAGAAAAACACAAATATTAACACAAACGAAGAGCTCTGTACATCAGCTTAGCAAAGTCTGTCCTGGATCAGTACATTACACTCAGGGGTGTTGCTACAGGGGGCCTTGAAGATGAGGAACCCCAGATTTCTAATCATTAAACGTTCTTAGACGCCATTGAAAATAGTTGAAAATGTAAGGTCATCATGGAGGAGCTGTTTTCTTAGATCGTCATGAATTTTTTCCATATTAAATAAATAAGAGACTGAAAAATCTTTCCCTTTGATCACTGGATGCTATCACCGTGGCAACGCTCACATGGATGGATGCCACCGTCGCTCAGGTAAAAAGGCATGGAAAGGTGTAAGCGCAGCATCCACTGTTCCTCTTAAAGGCTGAGCTGTTATAGTTTTTAGTTATTTACCAAGTTAATGAGTAGCAATAGTTGTTCGTGGTAAAGACAACAAAGTTCAGTATCATGCAATAGCAACAAGGAAAATGCATTTTCAACCACTCGCTCTGTGTATATATCTATATCTATATATATATATCTATATATATATATATATATATATATATATATATATATATATATATATATATATATATATATATGGATAATTCTACTGAACTTCCACACCCTGTGTCTGTTACCCAACATGCAACAGAACTGTGAAAGTAGGCGGGATTTCTGGAGTGTCTATGGTGTAGAATTTCAAACCCTCGGGATCCAGGGAGCCAACCTGTTGTCTGTACAGTGAAGTATTGTTGCACGTGTGCACACAGACACACAGCTGGCCTGTAAGACATTGGGCTAACACAGTTATATAGCTGGACTGATGTGAAGATTAGACCCAGCTCATACAGGACAAGTAACAGGTGTGACAGACACGACCATATAGGGATAAACAAGAATAGACAGAAGAATATTCTAAATACAGCCACAGTACAGGCACACACAATACAGAATATGTAACACAGATATAGCACAATTCAAAACAATAAATTCCTTCAGTGGTGACTTGATTTTTCATGTGAATGTAGCATCAACAACAGAAGAGCTGCAAGTTCTGATTGACTTAAATGTATTTGGCTTTATGTGAACAGTCACAGACAGCTATTCTGATCAGCTACTTAGTTAAACACCTATTTACCAACTTACTGCATACTTACTAAAATACCTACTTACTTATTATTTACTGCCTGCTTAAATACCTGCTTACTACTCACTACCTACTTAAATACCTTCTTACTTACTACTTACTGCCTACTTACCTAAATACCTTCTTACTTACTACATACTGCCTACTTACTTAAATACCTACTTACTTACTACTTACTGCCTACTTGCTTAAATACCTACTTTCTTACTTCTTACCGCCTACTTACTTAAATACCTACTTACTTACTACTTACTGCCTACTTACTTAAATACCTACTTACTTACTACTTACTGCCTACTTACTTAAATACTTACTACTTACTGCCTACTTACTTAAATACCTACAAGAAGCAACAAGAAAAACACAGTTTTCAACCATTCACTCTATATATGGATGATTCTACTGAACTGGCTCAAAGAATTAATAACATATTTGGGATTTTAGAGTAAAATCATTTTGCTCTGAGTGACTCCGTACCTTAATTATGTTTATTTGATGAACATTCCATTTAGTGTCTACCAAAACAATCCTAACTCTACCAAACTGTAGCAAATGTGTCAGTAGTGACTGTTTTAGTGACAATTTTAGCTCATTTTGAGCTCAAAAACTCAGCCAGTTCATGACCATCAAATACAGCTTTGAACAGGTGTTCACACAGAAAATCATATTTTTCATTAAAACACTAAAAGTGCTGATCTGCAGAAAATATGCCGATTCTTAATGTTACACACTGATGTTCAGACTGTGGGACACACTTCAAAACAATAGGATGTAACTGCTCACCATGTGGCCATGAGGGACAGGGATGCAGCCTCACTTCCTGCTCTAAAATACTAAAATTGTGGCTCCGCCCACATAGTAAAACTTTCAGTTTTGTGTTTTAGTAATGGAAACATGGAAATGGACATGGAAACATGGCATAGCATTTTTTGAATAAAGACTCCTGATTCACCTAAATCTTTTAACTTCAAAAGAAATCAAAAAGATCACTGAAAACTGAGTATTGTTTGAAGATATGTAAATTTAGGGGTTAGAGTTTGGGACAGACACCTCGCAATACAAAGTCCCATCTAAATGATGACTTTGTATGTGCACTATATTGCCAAAAGTGTTCCCTGATCCATTCAAATAATTCAATTCAGGTGTTCCAATCACTTCCATGGCCACAGGTGTATAAAACAAAGCACCTAGTCCTGCAGACTGCTTCTACAAACATTTGTGAAAGAATGGGTTGCTCCCTGGAGCTCAGTAAAGTCCAGCGTGATAGGATGCCACCTGTGTAACAAGTCCAGTCATGAAATTTCCTCACTACTAAACATTCCACAGCCAACTGTCAGTGGTATTATAACAAAGTGGAGCAATGCAAAGCGACGAATGCAGTGGTGTAAAGCGCCGACACTGGACTAGAGCAGTGGAGACGTTCTCTGGAATTACGAATCATGCTTCTCCTTCTTGCATTCCGATGGACGAGTCTGGCTTTGGCAGTTGACAGGAGAACGGTACTTGTCTGTCTGTATTGTCCCAAGTATAAAGTTTGGTGGAGGGGGGATTATGGTGTGGGGTTGTTTTTCAGGAGTTGGGCTCGGCCCCTTAGTTCCAGTGAGAGGACCTCTTAATGCTTCAGGATCAAGAGGTTTTGGACAATTTCATGCTCCCAACTTTGTGGGAACAGTTTGGGGACGGCCCCTTCCTGTTCCAACATGACTGCACACCAACTCACAAAGCAAGGTCCATAAAGACATGGTTGAGCGAGTTTGGCGTGGAAGAACTTCACTGGCCTGCACAGAGTCCTGATATCAACCCGACAGACTACCTTTGGGATGAATTAGAGCCAGACTGTGAGTGTTGCGTAAAATGCGCTTCTGCAAGAATGGTCAAAAATTCCCAGTTTTAAAGTGAATCATATAAGTTCTTAATTCAAAGCCTGTGATGTTAATGGAGGAGTTGCTTGGACTGTTAGCTACCTTTTTGCCTGTTAGCCAGCTGATTAGCCTAGATCTAGTTAATAAAAATAAACCCCAACCAGGTTCTTAAGTTTCTTTACGCTTGGTGGTCCATGTGAGCAGCATTACAGTCAAATATTAGAAATTAAGATATTAGAGTTCACATTAGAGTCCATTCACACCCTAATATGAAATTCTGGCTGCCTTTTACAGCACAGAGAGGGGTGTCCTCACTTCTATTAGATTCACTCACAGTCATCAGCTCAGCCAACCAGAAAGGGTCAAATTTGGGACAGAGCCATGGGCATGTCTGCAAGTGACTCCCCAATTATGCTCCCACCCTCCCCAGGGTGTCTGCACCCCTCTTCCACCGCTGCGCTATCTTCTGCCTGAGAGGACTCAGAGACCTGAGGGGGTGTGTTCAGATGGAAAGCACTGAGATCCCTCTACCTCAGAGAGTCTACACTGTAAAGAACAGAGGAGAGTAGAAACACTCAGATATATGTGCTGGTCCTCAAAGCAATAACCACTTAGGAAGAATTTGAATTATCTACCAAACACCAACTTGAGTGTCAGGTTCAAAACCTCCTTAACCACTGAGATCTTCTATATTTGCACCTGCGTTGCTGATCAACCAGCAGTCAGCACTAAATCATCCTTCAGCTCTTAGCGGATCTTCTACAATACACATTTAAAAATGATGGTCTCTTCAATGGTTCTTCAATTTTTAAAAATGGCTATATATAGAAGCATGATTTGCATGATTAAAGGGTTCTTTGCACTGCAAAACTGTTCTTGAGATTGATGGAGAATGTGCATCAGGCACCATTTAAGGTGGGATGGGAAAATTCGAACAGGAATCTGGCGAATGAGCCTCGTAAAAAGTTGAACGCTGAGAAACATTTTACAAGAAACTGTTTTACTTTGGAGGAAAAGTTTCCTGCTAGAGATGCGACAAAAGCAGCTATAGCTGAGCTACGGCTTAAAGCAGAACAAAGTGAGTCTGTGTTTTTGTTTATATTAGTTTACTTTAATTTACTAGTACATTAACACATACTGAAACATAATTACAAGATGTTGAAATGTTACTTAAGTAAAATGGACATGAAATGTTGTGGCTCCCAAGGTGGTTAGATTTTTGTCTATATAGAACCATGAACATTTAAAGATCCATTTGCATGTTTAAAGCGTTCTTTGCAAGGTAAAATGGTTTTTCAGGGTTCTGCTATTGTTACAAGCTTGACATCACAACTCTAAAATGGACATGAAATGTTGTGGCTCCCAAGGTGGTTAGCTTTTTGTTGAAACATGACAATATGGCCCTTCTTAACATGTGGGTTGTGACCTCTGGGCTATTGCTAATCATCCGTTAGTTTTTACTGAATCTTATGGATCAAAGGTAATCATCCATTAGTTTGTACTGCATCTTTTAAATAAGAGGCCCAGTGCTATTCATTCTTTAGCTCACACGGCATCATCTGGACCAGAGGTCCAAATGCTAAAGGATGATTTAGCCGTAGCCTCTGGTACAGAAGACTGAGTAAGAACTAAAGGATGATTAGAATTTCAGCCTCTGGTCCAGAGAGTTTCTCAGAAAGCTGATCCAGGATCAGTCATACACTCTCTGTTGGTGTGGAGGAGCTGCTAAGAGAGATGGTAGAAAATTGATGTGTTTGGGTTTCTGTTGTTCCTCTCTGAGGGCTGAATGCTCTTAACCCACTGCCCCACTGCTGTTCTGCTGAGCTGGCTGACTCACAGACCCAGTTTCATTCCTCTGAGCTCCAGTATGACATCCTCTGAGGCAGCAACTGATCTGGCAGTGTGGGATTTTGAGGGATTTCACCTCTTTTCTTAACAGTGAGCCACTTCCAATTTAAGAACAGAGAACTCCTGAGGGAAGTGAAGCTTGTACAACTCGTTTCTTCTTATATTTTGGATCATTTTGGTCTAAAATCAAATGCTAAAGCTCCAAAATGAGAGATGCGGTCAACAGTAAAGAAGTTCCAGGTGCTGAACCAGCACAACAGAATGAAATTAAACCCCAAAAAAGAGAATAAGAACTAAATTAACGACTTAAATTTAACTGAAGGTAAGTAGATTACTCAGAGTACATGTTAAGCTTTGGGAGACACTTTGAAATCCATCAAAAATGTACTTAGGTAAATGGAAGTCCATCCATCCATCCATCCATTTTCTAAGCCGCTTCTCCGTCAGGGTCGCGGGGGGTACATGGAAGTGAGAAAGTGTAATAAGCTATGACTCCCCTCTGTTAGACTCAGAGCACTGAAACACTAAAAAGTTGGTTCTGCAAGCGTTCTTTAATAAAGACAATGGTTCTATATAGAACCATGAACATTTAAAGATCCATTTGCATGTTTAAAGTGTTCTTTGCATGGTAAAATGGTTTTTCAGGGTTCTGCTATTGTTACAAGCTTGACATCACAACTCTTTTTGGTGCTACGTAGAGCCATATTCAAAAAACACTCTTTTTAAATGGTGTAGGATCAGCTCTTTTTCTGATTATGATTATAGGACAAATATATTTACCAAATCTATTTTTGCAATATAGGAAAATGGCCAAAATGTATTTTTATGTATGTATATTTAAAATGTATTTATTAATATTAGTTATTATCTGTGTTGAGTTGTAATGAAGTTTACAGATGTAATCAAATGTACTGACTTCTGTGATCTGCACTGTACTTTACATTAACCATGTACGTCTGCAGTGAGACTCTCACACACAATGTATTTCACATAAAAAGATATCAAATCATAACTGCATTTTCACGGAGTATCAGTACCTACAACACTCGCTTCTGTCCTGTTAAAGGATCATTTGGTCATATTTAAAATGAAGATACTGAAACACGCATTCATTTCTAAAGGTATCAGTCAGGGACGAGCATCAGACAGAATTTTGGATATTTTCATACATTTTCAGATGGATTTGATAAACACATTTCCATACCCTTGTTTTTGTATGGAACATTTCTATGCGTAATATTTCCACATCCATTTTAAAATAAATGCATTTTAAAATATGTCGCTGTTGTTGGACGAAAAACTTGTATCTCCAAAATGGTAACTTTACAGGAGAAGGAAAAAACATACTTACCTTTTAATGTAAGTCAGTGGAACCAGAATTTTTTCCAAGTCATTTTCGGCTGTTTCTTTTGGAAATTTACACACAATGTATAGACCAATAGGTATTGTCAAAAATGTAAAAACAACAATGGGAATGAGGTTTTCTTCTGACAACAGTGATATATTGGGTAATCACTCCAAAATATTCTGAGACATACTTTAGTGTTTGGAATGTATTTCATGTATATATAAAAATACATATATTTTTTTTCCTTGTGATTAAAAACACCGGTTGAACATTAGATAAATTAGGCCCAGTCTGTGCTCACAGTATTTAGTGTGCAGTGTATAAAATGCTAAATGTTGTTTGGGTCTTGGTGCCTGTCTGGGTTTGTTATGATCTCTTTTTGCCTGAACTCGCTTTGCTAATGGCATTGGCGTGTGTGAGTGAGTCTGTTTTCAGTTAGTCCTTTTGTCCTTTTTGGCCGTCTAAAGTCAAACTAATGACAAACAGACATCTTAAGGCAAGTACGTTCAACTAGGGCACTGTTGGATGTGGATTTATGTGAAAAAACATGCAAAATGTAACTTTTTTTATTGCAAACATTTGAAAAAATGCAAACCTTAAATCTGTTAGTTAGTCAAAATACACTAAATTTCAGTACATTAAGTACACAAAAGTGCAGAACTAGACTCAAAACCAATCAATAAAGAAAACAATAAATATTAAGACAGAGTCAAATGTATAAAAATGTGGGTTGTTAAAAAAAGTACAGATCCTCAGCTGTGATTAAATGAAACAGAAACAACTGTGTAGATCAGGGGTTGAAACCCACAGAAGAAGAGCTATTTTGTCAAGTTTCAACAAAAATCTAACCATCTTGGGAGCCAAAAGATTTTATGCCCATTTTTTTGAAGTAACGTTACACCATCTTGGCTGTAAATATGTCTCAGTGTGTGCTAAAGTATAGACTAAAAAATACAAATGAAAAGTCAGACTTACTTTGCTCTGCTTTAAGCTTTAGCTCAGCTATAACTACTTTTCTCACATCTCTGACAGGAAACTTTTCATCAGAATAATTTCTTGTAAAATGTCTCTCAACATTCGACTTTCAACTGACTTCAGCCTCATGGCTTTTCAGTTTCAGTTTCCTGTTCCAGATTACAGGTATCAGTAAACCAGCTGGAGTGATTATAAACACAAATAAGTCCATTAATCTCCAAATTTTCCACCCTAGACTCGAGTGCTTCTTCTGACATGAAGGTTATTAATACTGGTTTTGTCCCCTTTTGCTGCAGTAACTGGGAAGGCTTTACAAGGCTTTGGAACATTGCTGTGAGGTTTTGATTGAGCATTAGTGAGGTCAGGTACTGATGTTGGATGGTCAGTTCTAGATCACTAACTCATCCCACAGGTATTGGATGGAGCTCCATCACTCCAGAGAACATAGTTCCACTGCTCCACAGCCCTGTGATGGGGGCTTTATACCCTCTAGCCCATGGTTGGCATCAGACATGTAGACCTTAGGCTTGTATACAGCTGCTCCAGAGCATCCCATTCTATTGGTCGATGCTTTTCTATTGAGATTTTATGGATTGCTTCATCCATCCAATCTGATACCATCCAGAACACTTGTGCTAACAGTCTAAAATTCCTGGTAGAACAAAGGAAACATTTAGAAGTCCATGGAGCAAAAACAGCTCCATCAGATGATCAGGATAGCGCGTGTCAGGCTTCATAATTTGTTCTGAGGAGTTATGTCTGCATTACTGACTGTTCCATTACTTGTAACTGAGCAGTCACCAGCAAGTTCACTCCTTAGAAGGACAGTGTATGTAAACAGCAGCGTTATGCATACTGAGTGTTTTCACTGTTAGTCCTCCAGCGTTTCAGAGGGACACAGAATCTTTCCGAGTGTCCCATATGAGCTCTGCTCTGTCTGCTTCGTATCGATGTGACAGGTTGTTGTGTGCGGCTGCATTAAAGGGGGTTCATTAAAAATGGAGCCTGTGAAAGTAGGCCACTGGCTGCCCCGGGGAAGATGGGTAGAGAAAGACCCTCCATCACCCCCTCCCACCACCACCTCCACATACAAAACTAACAACACCTACCATCTCTGTCTATTCACTGCCCAGGTGAGTAATTTCAGAGAGGACAGTTCAGCCATGCCAATTTCTTATTGAAATTGTTCCGTTCCACCTTAAATGCTGCAGCAGTGTAACTCTAACTGCTCCACCATTTAAGGTGGACTGGAACAGTTCAGATAACAAGCTGACTAACAGGAAGATAAACTTTGAGAACATGTTTGAGGCAAGGGTCCTGGACCCTCTAATTAACCGCTTGGACCCCCTGAATGTCTCAAAATCTAAATTCTGGGAGTTCCCTGAACTTGACATTATGCTATCCAGATTCAATGAAGCTGACTGTTTATCTGATCTTAACTAACTAGAGCTGCAGCACTGCTCTGCCTCAGGGTGGCGCTGTAGCAGACTGGTTCACCCAGTTGGTCCTTCATAGCCTAGAAACTGTAACTCTGCCCAGATTCCTCTGAGAAACTTTACAATGTGCTGCTGCAAATCTGAAAATCTGAAAACTAGCCCAGTTTCCCAAGAGTTTGGAGTGACACTGAAGCTTCAGCGCCGCTATGAAGAGAGAGTTAGCAGCCAGCCACACTGGTTAGCACCATGCTAATTGGTGAGGTTAAAGCTTTTATTACTTATTAGCTTCTTCAGCCTTGCAGCTCCAGTGTTAAAACTTTAGACAACTTACATGGCTTGGCTGGCGGACTACATTTGGGGTAATGGGGGAGAAAACTGTCAGTTTGAGTTTTGGCCAAATTATGGCTTCATCACAAATTACATCTCTGTTTTATCAAAGCCAGATTCACATTCCCTCAATTCCCTCCCTTTGCAGAGGATAGTCTGTTACTCTGAGATTCCGTGCCAGAGGATGGAATGAGTCTAGATAAGAGCTGTATGGCTTTCCTTAAGACAGCAGATGACTCTGTTTTTCCTCTCCTCCACTGTAATAGACCTCCTCTCCCTGTATTACCATAACATCTGTATCTAAATGTTGTGCTTCTTTAAATACTGAAGCATCATCATTGCACTGGGGCAGCTTAGATTAAACCTTCTCTACCCTTAAACCTTAAGCTAAACTGCCCATTCATATGTACGGCCATTCATCTTACAAATGTTAAGCCCCGCCCATTGAGCCTACATCTGTTTAGCCCAGCCCATTTAGCCTATAGCAGTTAAGCCAGATTCAATGAAGCTGATTCATTGAGCCTACATCTGTTTAGCCCAGCCCATTTAGCCTATAGCAGTTAACCCCCGCCCATTCGACCTACAACAGTTCATATATTATATGTAGCTTATATGTTTAGATAATCAAGAAAAATATTGTGCCTTTTGTTGAATCCATAAATCTTGGTTTACAGCCAAACAGACTGTATTAAACTCTTCATCAGTGAGCTGCTTATGTCTGGCTAGAACTAACATAGGCAAACATGTTCAACAGTGGCACCACTAGCATCCTGAGCCAACCCGGTTGGCCTGTAGAGTCTGTTTAATTTGCCCCCTGATGTTTGAGTGTGGATAAAGTTTGTATATTTAGTTCAGTAAACCAGCTGTAAACAGGGCGCTGTGTGTTGATCAGAAGGCTCTTGTTCTTTCTTGGTTACTCACTGAAATTGGAAAGAAAATCAGCTCAGCCACTGCACACAGACCGGGTACAGCTGCATAATTAAACGGCTAAGATGTAAACAGAGTCGCTCAGAGTGGTTTGGTGTGAAACTCTATTCTAGAGAAACTTACCGAGTCAGAATCATTCACAGTGGTGGTGGTAGGAACCAGTTGCCCACCTCTAAAAGCTCCCTCGCAGAAAATTATTACATGAAATGGTTATGAATTCACTGCCTGATGATTGAGACACTGTTTTATGATAGTTTCATTCATGGTGGAGGGATACACAATATGCATGGTGCTGTGAGGCAAAATAGTCCCCAAAGAAAACTTATTATTTCAGATTTTCCACTATTTTCCATCATCAACATTCCATATAAACTCAGAAGACATGTGTAGGTTCACTGGTGGTTTTAGATAGTAAATAAAATCCCACTAGAATCGAACACTAGCCTAAATGTTTGTATTAGACTGCCTGTTTAGGAATTTAGAGATATATATTATGAAAATATTGTCACTGTCCAAAAAAAAACAAGCTTCTCCAAAGTATCAGCTTTACAGGAGACTTTTTTTGTAAGTTAATGTAAAAAGTTTTATTCCAAGTTATTTTGGAGTGTTTTTATTGGTCCGTTCATCATCAAATATTTACACATTGTTAATCAGGCATGTCAAACTTGAAGAGCTTCTGAGCCAAAGTGCTGCAGAGATCCGTGTTTACCCTCATCTAACACTCTGAACTCAGTTCATGAAGGCCTTGCTAATCAGCTGATGAGCTAAATCAGGTGTGTTTAATGAGGCAGTGAGCTGAAGTCTGTGGTTTTGTGGCCTGCAAGGACTGGATCCTGAGACATGTGATGTAAAGGACAACAGCTGTGTTCAAAGGGAAAAAGCGATACAAATACATGAGAAGGTGGTTGCCATGGAGATGACCTGCATTAGATGGAGATAAAGCTGTCACTTGTGTTTACGTAGTATTAACGGCAGATGACTAGACAGGCATGTTGGTAAGAATTTGAATCTTTTCTGGATGGTCAGTGTTTTGGTCTGTCTTTGTTGGTCAGTGTGTTTTGGAGTGTGTATAATGGGGTGTTTTGGTGGCTGCTGTGTTTGGGATTATGCTGTAATCTGTGTGTTGTTTTAGGATTATGAACAGCCAAGCAGCAACAACAAGTACACAATACACAAGCGTTAATACGAATTTCAGCTCTTAAACTGCAAGCACACATTTGTTTACGTTGCCTTGTGAAATGGTCCTGACCATGAGGCTGCACTGAGCAACTGGTGATGAAAAAATCTTCTATTCTGGTAAAAAGCAAAAGTTAAGAAGCACTGCAGGGGTCACAAGGATGAAAGAAAAGGACAGAGTGTGGGTGCAGCACACTCAGTAAGGATTTCACACTGGGAGTGATGAAAGCAGTGCCATCCATCTGCATCCACAAGAATATACAAAATAGATCCCAGAGGAAAACAGTTCCTTAAAAAAGATACACTATATTTCCAAAAGTATTCACTCACCCATCCAAATCATGGATTTCAGGTGTTTCAATCACTTCCATGGCCACAGCTCAAGAACAGAGTAGAGAGCTTCACGGACTGGATTTCCATGGTCGAGCAGCTGCATCCATCTTACATCACCAAGCACAATGCAAAGTGTCAAATGCAGTGGTGTAAAGCGCCGACACTGGACTCTAGAGCAGTGGAGACGTGTTCTCTGGAACAATGAATCACGCTTCTCCATCTGGCAATCCGATGGACGAGTCTGGGTTTGGTGGTTGCCAGGAGAATGATAATTGTCTCACTGCATTGTGCCAAGTGTAAAGTTTGGTAGAGGGGGGATTATGGTTGTGAAGTTGTTTTTCAGGAGTTGGGCTCGGCCCCTTAGTACCAGTGAAAGGAACTCTTAATGCTTCAGCACCAAGAGATTTTGGATAATTTCATGCTCCCAACTTTGTGGGAACAAAAAAAGTCTGGGGAAGGCCGCTTCCTGTTCCAACATGACTGTGCAAAGCAAAGCAAGGTCCATAAAGACATGGATGAGCGAGTGTGGTGTGGAAGAACTTGACTGGCCTGCACAGAGTCTTGACCTCAACCCGATAGAACACATTTTGGATGAATTAGAGAGGAGCCAGGCCTTCTCGTCCAACATCAGTGTCTGACCTTAAAATACGCTTCTGGAAGAAAGGTCAAAAATTCCCACTCTTAAACCTTGTGGAAAGCCTTTCCAGAAGAGTTGTTATTATAACCGCAAAGGGTGAGTCGATATCATATTAAACCCTATGGATTTGGAATAGGATGTCGCTCAAGTTCATATGCATGTGAAGACAGATGAGTGAATACTTTTGGAAATATAGTGTATAATAAAGCAACAAGCAATGAGCGATTTTACCATGGGGAAGGGTGTTTTTAGGCATGATGCGAAGCAGAGTAAAACCTCCTTCCCTGTGATAAAATCACCGTAACGCATGGCCTCAAGTGACTTATTGCTGTTATAAAACAGCCTCCAACATGAAATATGATAAATTATTTTGTGAAAAACGGTGTATTTTTTATTATTATTAATAATAATCGACATAAACAAGTATTCCACCGAGAAATGTAGTTCCTTTAGAGTTTGTTATCATTGGCAAGCAGCCATGGACCGCTGAATGAGGAGAATATTCAGTCACTCATTGCTGTAGACTGCAAAAAAAAATTGTATTACATAATAATGCACATATGATAAAACAGCACTGTTTAATGTAGAAACCTTTGCTTTATATGAACTTTTTGGTCACCAAATTACCACCATAAGTCTTATTTAGCACCAATCCAGCGGCGCCCTCTTCTCACACTAGGGCTAAATCTCAAACGGTGCACTACGTAGGAGTTTAAATATTGGATCCTGCAGTCCAACAGGGTAAAAGACGAAATCCCTAAAAATGGCATTTGGGACTCAGACACATCCACACTCAGTAAATGATGCACTGTTTGGCTGCAGGCTAGAACACTATTTAGGGAGTACAGAGCCATTTGGGATTGAGCCTGGGTTTGACACGACTTCTGACTGAAACATGATCATTTGATGCGTGAGAGACATTCAGGTGACATTTTTATTCTTTTATACTGCAGTTTTACAGTTAATCACACTCTAAGTGCTTTAATTCAAGCCTGTGATATTAATGATGGAGCTGTTTAGGCTGGTGGTGCTTTAAGCCTGTTAGCTAGCTGACCAGTCTAGTTAAGATCATGAACTCTCAGCCCCTCAATTTAAACAAAAAACAGGTTCTTACTTCATCAGTGCACTCACTGCTCAATGTGAGCAGCATGGGAGTCGAAGGTTATTCATCAACAGCACAATGATTTTTCATGCCATGGCACAGTGATACAGAGTTCATTCGCTGTAAGGTGGTCATAGCCAAGGTATATAGGGGAATTTACAATGGCTCAGCCAATCAGATTTTTAGGACTGAAACTATCCGTTTTATAAAAAGCCTTTATTAATATGTGACGATGTATATAAAATGTGTCAATGAATTGCAGCCTAATCAGGCCTTCATGAGGACACAAACAATGGCATATCAGTAGTGCACTAGGTACGGAGCAGGGAGCCATTTCAGATTCAGATCCAGGTTGAGAAGAGGGGCTAAATACAACTTGCGGTGGTGATGTGATATGCAATATCATATGTTCATGATACGACTAAAATGAACATATGACTAAAAAAATTAAATAGCCACAATATACAGCGATGGGCGAACATTCTCCTCATTCACCAGTCCATGGTTGCTTGGCAACGATACCATACTCTAAAGGAACTGCGTTTCTTGGTGGAATACTTGTTTATGTCAATTGCTATTAATAATAACTCAAAACTATTTTCTGTGTACTTTATCATATTTTATGTTGTTACATAAAATGATATATTTTATCACAGGGAACACTTCCCATGATAAAATCACTGTAATGCACGGCCACTTATGGCTAATTGCTTTAATATAACACAGCCCCAAAAAGGGTTCTGCCATTGTTACGATGTCAAGCTAGTAGCGAAAAACCCTTTGCAAAAAAATGTTCTATATAGAACCATATATAACATATTCTCCATTAATCTGAAGAACGATTTCACCATGCAAAGAACCATTTAAGCATGCAATAGACCCATTCCCTTTACTAAAGAACCTTTGAAGAACCATCGTTTAAAATGTGCAGTCAAAAAAGTTCAGGTTTTGAGGCGTTCACAGCAAAACCTTCCACACACGTGGAACCACCATGCTTCATTTTTAATAGGATCTCCTGCTGGGGTCTATTTTTATCCCTCGTTAAACGCCTCTCTTGTGTATTTTCAGTAACACTGAATGAAAGGAATGCTCTGTTATTTTTCCTCCTAATCTCTGTCTGCTCTATCTGTAGCGAACAATCCATTTGCACAGTCACTCCAACATGTTCCACTGAAACCCAAATCCTGTTAACTAACCTATAATAGACGTCAGTGGGCAGATACTGAACATCATCAACAAGCATTAATCAGGTGTGTAGAGCACTTTCATGAATACTTCAGTTAAAAGTGTTTGTAAATTAAGCTGTAAATCTGCATATATGGTGCTTTCAGAGATGGGACTAGTAGTTATCCAGGCGGTACAACTTACCAGCGTAAAAAAAAGATGGTTCTTTACTAAAGAAAATGGTTCTATATAGAACCATTAACATTCAAAGAACTCTTTGCACGATTAAAGGCTTCTTTGCCTCATGACAGGGTTCTTCAGATCAACGGAAACTGTGCATGAATGTGCTATAGACGGTTCTACATAGAGCCTTTTTGAAAAGGGTTCTATATAGCACCTATAAGGGTTCTTCTATTGTTACAGGCTTCATATTGTAACAATAGAAGAACAACGTAACAACATCTCAGTCATCAAGCAGTGAATTCATAACCATTTCATGTGGTAACTTTCTGTGAGGGAGCTTTTAGAGGTGGACGTCTGGTTCCTATCACCACCCCTGTGAACAGTTCTGACTCTGTAAGTTTATCTAGAACAGAGCGTTTCACACCAAACTGCTTGAACCACTCTGTTTATGTAACCTTTTGGGGCTGTAGAACCATTTACCATGCAAAAAACCATTTAATCAAGCAAAGTGTTCATGAATCTAGAAAGAGCCATTGTCTTTTCTGAAGAACCCTTGAAGAACTGTATTTTTACAGTGTACAGTCATTAGTTTAAGGTCACAATTGATTCTCACATCCCAAAATGGATCGTCGTCCTCAGACCGAAGCCTTTTCCTGCCTCTATTCAGGATTCTGCAGCGCAGGAATAATTAACAGGCTCTTATTTTTCCCGAACACACTATATAATACCCATCTTCATAATGTGGTCGTGCAAGAATCACTTAAATCCCTCCCTCTCCTCCTCATAGTTATGCTAAGCACGCTATGGAGCAGTTCAGAAACGCAGCCAGAGCTGTGAAGTCTTCTTCACACATCCACCGGCAGAAATCCACATCTACAGCTTTCCCTCCGCCGTCCTCCACATCTTTCATCAGGTTCACCGTCTTAAAGGAACACAGCATTTTTCATCCCAATCTGCTGTGTGTGTGTCACATGGTGGATCACAGTATACAATAACCTCAACACCAGGTCGTCGTGGGCCAGTTGAATGGCCGCCAAGGTCTCCCGATCTGACCCCCTTAGACTTTTATCTTTGGGGTCATCTGAAGGCAATTGTCTATGCTGTGAAGATGCGAGATGTGCAGCACCTGAAACTACGGATGCTGGAAGCCTGTGCTAGCATTTCTTCTGCGGTGTTGTTATCAGTGTGTGAAGAGTGGGAGAAGAGGGTTGCATTGACAATCCAACACAATGGGCAGCACTTTGAACACATTTTATAAGTGGTCAGAAACTTGTAAATAACTCATGAAAGAATAAAGTTGCGTTAAAACCAAGCACACCATTGTTTTTCTTGTGAAATTCCCAATAAGTTTGATGTGTCACACGACCCTCTTCCCATTGAAAAAACTAAAGTTGAATCCAAAATGGACTTCAAAATGCTCTTGACCTTCACACCATCATCAAAACTCCATTCAGGATGTTCTCCGTGTGATTTCTCTCAGATTTCTCCATGTGGACTTTATCTGCAGACTGGACCTCTCAGTTAGAGTGTCTGCATTGTCTGCTGACTGACCACTTTAATGTCCTGCTGCTTTGTTTTTCCAGCAGTGAGAGAGTTGAGGGCGGTTTTAAAGCATAATAAAATGCCCTGTCAAAGAACCCTTTGCTTGATTAAAAGGTTCTTTTCATTGTGAAAAGGTTCTTCAGACTGATGAAGAACGTGCTGTTGATGGCTCCATATGTTCTAGATAGATCCATTTGCATGCTTAAATCGTTCTTGGCATGTAGAAATGATTCTTCATATTGTTTGAGAATGTGTTGCATATAGTCCTGTATAGAACCTTTTTGAAAATGGTTCTATATAGCACCAAAAAGGGTTCTGATATAGTTGTATTTGGTGAACACTGTGATAATCACTCTTAAAAAAGAAGCTTTTTAGTAAAGACAATGGTTGTGTTTAGAACCATGAGTTCATTTGTGTGCTTGGTTCTTTGCATGGTGAAACTTCACATTGATGCAGAATATGTTGTATATGGTTCTACATAGAACCTTTTTAAAAAGCAGTCTATACAGCAGCAAAAAGGGTTCCTTTACTGTTACAAGCGTGACATCATGACAGTAGAGGAACCCTTTAAGCATGCAAATGCTTATATAGAACTACAGAACCCTTCACGAAGCATCTTTTTAAAGACTGTATCTTATCCTGTCAACAAGTATATTTGTTTTTTTTTCTTTTTTGGGAAAAATACCAATAAATAAATGAAGTAAATAATAAATGTGAAAGTAACTTGTCTAGAACATCGGAACGTGATGTGAATGCGACAGTGTGTATCGTATCGTGAAATTTCCACACCCTGAAGAACCAGATATTGTGCAGTTTTCTGTTAAATGTATATTTTCTGATTTTTTCCTAACGCTGAATAATGAGTAGATTGAAATGATGGGTGGTCTCTGACTTCTGCACAGGACAGTATCCGTTTATCCATTTCTGGGGGGCTCAGTCCTGTGGAACACGCACCGCACCGTATGTTTTCCCGAGCCTTAATGCGGTTCCCATTTATTTCCTTCGCCTGGCTTTAGCACACGGACACACAAAGGCTCTGCAAAGGCGCCTGTTGTGGCTCTTTTTCTCTCCACAATGGTGCTTAGTGGAAGAATACCGCTGACCCCCACGACCCCCCAGCCTGGAGCATTCATCTCCCCATCACTCCATCCCTCACTCCAGAGGAGTGTTTCTCACTCCCCCTCCCTCCCACCTCTCCTCGCCCTCGCTCCCTCCTTTATTGTCTCCTTGCATACCATCACTCCATTAATAAGGGAAGAGTCCAGACAAATAGCGTTAATTTTCACTTAGCCATGTTAGCATGTCAGGTCAAGCTATATTTGCACCACACTGAGGATTTATGGGTAATGTTCACCATCATTGTACGTTTTCTTAGAGGATTCCCTTCTTTCCTGTGCACGCTCTTAAAAAAGGTGGTTCTTTATAAAGAAAATGGTTCTTTGAAGAACCATGAACACTTAAAGAATTATTAAGTGGTTCTTTGCATTGTTAAATGTTCTTCAGCCTGATGGTGAATGTGTTGTTGATGGTTCTTTATATGAAAATGGGTTCTGCTACAATGTCCAGCTTGTAACAATAGAAGAATCCTTTTGGGTGCTGTTTAGAACCCTGTTCTAAACAGGTTCTATTTTGAACCATCTACAACACATTCACCTTCAATCTGAAGATCCATTTCACCACGCAGAGACCCATGTAATAATGCAAAGGGTTCTTTAAGTGTTACTGGTTCTATATACACGTTTGCTCTATTAAAGAACCCTTGAAGAACTGTCTTTTTAAAGACTGTAGTCGATCAGCCGAGACATGTTTGGTATCTGAAGTTTGCTTCTTTAGTTTCAGCGCTGAAGCTGATGTAGCTCACAAGAAATGCAAGCTTATTCATGCAAATGAGCTGTGCTAACTGCTGTAAGCAGACCGTTGGAACCATCAGTTTTTTTCCTTTCTAATGGAAATTGGATGATGGTTGCCGTTATAGACTACTAGTTTCTTCTAGGACACCTTTAGATCCCATTAGGAAACCATCAAATACATCACAACACCTGTTAAACTTTTAGAGTTGTTTCCACAACCAGCTGAAAACATAGGAACCATTAAAAGTGCCTGTTGATTCCTGCTGGTGTCCAACAGTCAGTAATGGTATTCTGTGTTTTCCTGATGGGTTCACAGTGTAAAGGACTGGTTTAGCAGGTATTCCTATACCAGACACATTTGATGGTTTCTTAATGGGATCTAAAGGTGTCCCTAATGGTAACCACCAAACCAATTCTCATTATAAAGCAAAAACAAGTTTTAATCCTGATGGTTCTTTTTTCAGCAGGGTTAAATGTATATCTGGCAACCCAGCTCACAGTCAGTGGTTGTAACGGTCCGCTCCTCCTGAGCCGGTCTCGATGTGAATGTGAAAGAAAAGCGGTTTATTTGAGTGTGAACGCGAGGCTGGGATGCAGATCTGGAGCTGAAGGATGATGGAGGAGTAGTGTGTGTGTGTTGGAGGGTGTATTATGAGGGGTAAAGGGGCAGGGCTGTGGAGGAGGAGGGGCGTTAGTGAGAAGGAGGGGGGTCAGCAGAACCGTTGTTTTGGGGACAGAAACGCATCGTGGTGCTAAAAAGCTGTAGATTTGAGCGGCACCGCGCGCTCCGGGCTGCTCTGCGCAAAAACAACCAAAAAAACGCCGCGCGCGTCTCTTTGATCTTTGCGCCGTTTTATCATCAGTAGCGGTGCCATTTATCCGTTGTTGCTGGTGACGATGGGCGCGTGAGGGAGCGACAGATTCCATCACACAGAGCCCACCGCGAGCAGAGCGGAGAGCAGTGGCGCGAGAGGAAGAAGAAAGAGGACATGAAGAGAGCGCGCGGAGGAGAAGTGCAGTAACCCCGAGGCGCGCGAGCTAGAGCTTCCTTCCACACGGAGAATAACCGCGAATCAGACGTTCTGCTCCTCTTCCTCTTCTTCCTCTTCTTCCTCTTCTCGACCGTGTGTTCCAGCGGAACGATGGGCTCGTGGTCCGGATGCTGCGGGCGCGTGGCTGCGGTGGCGGCTCTGTGCGCGCTGCTCGCGGCTGCTCACGGTGAGGAACCCGCTTTGTTTTATTTTAGGATGAGTCTGGCGCGCGGCTGCGCGAGGAAAGCTGTAAAATAGGACAGTGGGTCAGTGGGGGGGCGCTGATGCCCCTCTGCCCTGATACTGCTGCTGCTGGTGGTGGTGGGGCACGATGTGGAGCCAGAGCAGGAAAATATAGGTTAAATGATGTTTGGAGGGGAGATAATAAAATAATTAAATAAATAAATACATTTCTCATTATAAAGGTGAATATGAGAGGCAATATTCACAAATAAAATCAATAAATATTAAGAACACACATCTTGGTAGGGTGTTCAGGAGTGAGGTATTTATAATATTGCAACTATTCAAATATTTGTTTATTTATTTACTACATTTGCTCATTTTTTTGTCATAAATGCTGTATAAAATGTATTTCATATAAATGTATTTTTCATCATAAATGATAGCAAACATGTGCATCTGCAGTGTTTTCAGGTTTTATTCTTTGAAAAACGTGTGAAATGAAAAATATTACATTCACTCTTAATAAAAAAATCTAAGGTTCTGTAGTTAAAGCTTTCATGAGTGCTATCTAGACCCATCTGCGTGCTTAAATGGCTCTCTGCGCGGTGAAATGGTCCTTCAGGTTGGTGGAGGATGTGGTTCTGTACAGAACCTTTTTGAAAATGGTTCTACGAGGGACCGAATAGGGTTCTGCTATTGTGTACGAGGTCAAGCCTGTAACAATAGAAGAACCTCTTTTGGTGCTGCTGCTGCTGCTGTACTGCCCTGTGCTATAGAGCACATTCTCCATCAACCTGGAGAACCATTTCACCATGCAGAGAAGCATTCAAGTACGCAAATGGTTCTACATAGGCCTCATGGTTCTAAACAGAACCATTGCCTTTACTAAAGAACCCTTGAACAACCATCTTTTTTAAGGGTGTGTGGTTTGCACTCGTTAGCAAAGAAGTCCCTCAGCTGCACGGCGTCTGTTTGCTGTATGTGTGAAAATGTGTGCATGTCCACTGGAAGCGTCTGAGCTGCATGTGTGCAGTGTGTGCGCTGTACAGAGCTCACTGTGTGTTGTGTTGAGCATGCAAGGCTGCAGGCTGCAGGCTGCAGGTGATGGAGGTGGACAGTGGTGGCGGCCGATGCTTTACCGTGCAAACGTCCACTCACAATTAATGTGCATGATTTTTGTATTACAGCCCAAATTTGCAGTGCAGTGTGTGGTCACAATGGCTTTTGCTCAAAGGCACAGTGTGCTTGGACAGATTCACCTGAACATCATTACAGATGCCCATGCAAAAAATGTAATATTGCCATATAAACAAACCAGTTTTTGCAGTTTATTGGCAAAAAAATTCCAATATATCCCACTTTCACATGGACGGGTAGTAACAGAGCCGACCATAATCAATGGAGCTGAGTGTTCTCACTCACTGTAGTTAGAGATGCACTGGCTGAGTCACAAATGGCTCCCTACTCCCTATACTGTGCACTACATAGGTGGTGAAGTATACGTCCAATAGAGACTCAGCCGTTGTCCAGCCGATTGGATGCTCTATTTCTGCACTCCGACGCCCAGCAACAGGAAGCAGACGGAAAACGTCGTGATTTTCATCTCAGATTGCACAAAGAAGCCACGAGAAGCCATATTAAGATGTTGTCTTTTGGCGCACCTTCATCTATACTGCTTATTTTATGTGAAGATTTGTGCTGAACCTTGGTTGAAGATGGCTTTTCTGAACTGAAGCCATTATGAAACATCAGTCTGTGCTCAGTTTTCCGAGTCCAGCCACGCCGGTGTTGTGTGCAAAGATGATTTTTGATGATTAATATGATGATTCTGTCTGCCACCTTCCTGCTCCTGCTGCTGTACTACCCTGTGCTATTGTCCTGGTCTTGCGACAGTCATAAGAAGCATTTCTGCCATTTTTCATTTTAGCTGTCATCGCCTTTCCCATCAGCACACGGCCAGTGAGAATTGAAGCGCCTACTGTCGTCTCCATCATCTGCTCCTCCTCTTCTTTTAGAGAACAAAAGGAGAAGCCATTTACATCCATTATTCATCCGCTGAGCAGATCTGACGAGGTTCTTTCTCCTTGATTTGCAAAAATTCAGCAGCCTTGATGGAAAGAAAGCAGAATATTTTGGGAAATGTCAGGAATTAAAATGCCATTATCTGGCTAGTACTGTCCATTTTCTGCGCCTTAATGTCTCGCCTGTCTTCCATCTGGGCAGTTTCACCTGAGCAGGTGATCCTTAAACTTGCTGTGGCTGGATTCTCCTCTTCTCACATGCACAAAGGGTTCAGCTAATTTAGGGACTTCCTACAAATGTCTTCAATCAGCCGAGACACATTTGGTGTCTGAAGTTCGCTTCTTTAGCTTTAGTGCTTGAGCTACGAGGCTAATGTAGCTGGTGAGTAATGGAAGCTTATTTAGCTACTTAGCTGTGCTAACCCTGCTGAAAAAATGATCCGAATAATTAGGATTAAAATGTTTGCTTTCTAATGGAAATCAGCTTCATGGTTACAATTAAAGACCACCAGTTTCCTGTAGGTCACCTTTAGATCCCATTAGGAAACCATCAGATGCATCTGGAATCAGAACACCTGTTAAATCATTAGAGTCCATTACACCGTGATATCAAAAACACAGAATACCACCAGGAGCCAACAGAAACTTTTAATGGTTTCCAGCAGGGTAGCTAAGCACTAAATCATAGAAACCATTAAAACTTTCTGCTAGTTCCTAATGTTGGTTTTGTATTTTCCTGATGGGCTGATATCACATTGTAAAGGACTCTAATGGTTTAACAGGTGCTCTGATTCCAGAACTAATGGTCTCCTACAGGAAACTAGTGATAAGCATTCACATTAGAAAGCACAAATTTGAATCCTAATGGATCTAGTGGTCTTTTTTTCTTCTGGCCAGTTAGAACTAAAGTTAAAAAAACACACTAGCTAAGTGTTCTAGATAGAACTCAAGTATACCTAGCCAACCTGCTAGAACTAAAGGATGCACTACCCAAGTCTTACAGTTAGAACTCAAGTAGGTCCCATTAGGAAACCATCAGCTGCATCTGGAATCAGAACACCTGTTAAACTGAGTCCTTTACACTGTGATATTGGACACCAGTCAAAACCAACCGAAACTTTTAATGGTTTCTGTATTTTTCTCAGCAGGGAATGTTCTTCAGACTTCTCTGAAGTCTGTAAGAGATGCTGAACAACTACACATGATCTGATTTAGGCATGCAGTTAGCATAATGCTAATTGGTGGGGTATAAGCTAACATTAGCCTCATCGTTCCGGTGCTAAAACTAAAGAAGCAAACTTCACACACTAAGCGTTCCCTTACAGAACAGCCATGTTAACACATATAACGTGTGAATAACGTGGTCACAAGTGACACCCCTGCTAGAAAAACCAGCATTTCACTGCTGTCAGAACAAAACCTCATATCTCCAAAATGGGATCTTCACAGGAGAAGGAAAAGGCCTACTTTACTTTTAATAAAAGTCCATCGAACCATCATATTTTTGGGCTGTTTATTTTGGTCCATTCATCATGAAATTTCCATACAATGTAAAGATCAACAGACATTTTCAAATTATGTCCAACAATTATGTCATTTGTTCCAACAGCAGCGATGTGTTGTGATTCGATGCTGGTATTCTGATCAACCAGTATGGTGTTAAATATTATTTTACTTTATTTTACTTTATTTGCTTTTATTAACTTTGTAACTCCTTTTGCCTTTTGTGTTAATCTCATTTGCATTCGGTATGTCTCTCTTGGTTGATGTGTGGGGGCTTTGCATGTTTTCACATGTGATCACACTTTTTTCCACTTGACTTACATTTTTTTAGCACATAAAGGTGTGAGGTATCTGAACACCACATAGAATTATTCACACATGAAATTCATGCGTTCTTTTCTGTGAAGTTCTGCTGATTGACTGCATTTGGGGTAAAGGAGGTGGGGAAACTGCTAATTTTTAGTTGAACTATCGCTTTAAAACTCATGGGCTGCACTACAATTCCCAGCATGCACCGCAATGTAACGTGTACTCTGACTCTCCCACCTCAATAACAGTCTACGGGACAGCAGACACACCCCAATTCTGCACAGTTCTGCATAATTCCACACCTGTCGTCTCACCTGTCATCTGCAGTTCAGATTTTCAGATTTTTTGCCCTAATGTGACTCAGATCTGATGTTTTCAGAGCTGTGTAGACACAAACCTGAGCCACTACGTTCACATTACAAGCCTCGTTGCTCAAATCCAATTTTTTGCTCAAATCTGATCTCTGACATGATGATTCACACTCGTTTAGGTGATTCATATCTATCAAAAAGTGAACGAGCTGCGTCCTAAAATGACCCTCATATGCACATCCTACTCAATAACGTCACGTGAGTGAATCACGTGCATCATCAGCACAAACTAACGAGGAGAACAAGCTTCACTGAGAAGATCATTAACTCTGATCAGCTCTCAGCTTCATTATTAGAGCGAGACGAAGGAGAAAAAGGTGAGATGAGCTACTTTATCCACCGTTTACATTTATGGCATTTGGCTGACGCTCTTATCCAGAGTGACTTACAATTAGATCATTTTTTACACAGGAAGGCGGTGTTAGGAGTCTTGCCCAAGGACTCTTATTGGTATAGTGTAGGGCACTTGCCCTGCTAGGGGATTGAACCCCAGTCTACAGTGTAGAAGGCAAAGGTGTTAACCGCTACACTTACCAACCACAGGCTTTAACTTCTGTTTGGTGCTGTTGCCATTGTAACGCTGAATGATGGCAGAGCACAGTGGAAAAAAGGCACATCAATTCCAATCTGAGCATCACATTAAGGTCGCATGGGCACGAATCGGATACGTATCCGATGTAGGACCACATATGAAAGTGGCTCAGGTCGGATTTTAAAACGGATTTTTTGTAATGTGAACGTAGCCTTTCACATGTGGTCCCTGTCTAATTTGAGGCCATGCAACCTTAATGTGAACGCTCAGATTCAACTGCAGTTCAGCCAGTATGAAAACAGCTCAGCAGCTCAGAAATGTCTTAATGAAAGTCTTAATGAACTTGCAGCAAAGAGAGGATGGCAGGTGTCTAGTTCAAGCAAACGGGGAGAGTTAATAGACTGAGCTCCTGGGGACGTTTACATTTTGAATATTTCAGTGTTCATGTAATATTTCAAGATCTACTGCATTTTACAATGGACAGTTCAGATTACAGTGCAACATTGATTAAAAATGAAATAAAAAACATTTTTTCTCTCTGAGACTTTTGTAATATGGCCCCTTTTACTAGTTGTGTTTGACACCTCGGCCTTAAAACAAGCCCAGTGTTTATCTCAGGTTCCTCTGGTGGCCATTAATGCCAGAGTAAAACATCTGCCCAGTGCCTTAAGCCTGTAAGCTCCAGTGTTTGGCGTGTGATTGGCGGGCAATAGTGTTTTGGTTGTGCTGTTTTGGCGTTGCTATTGGAAAGCCTAACTTATGCTACACTGCCAGTCCATTTAAGGGTCTGCTGTTCTGCAGCAGAAAGAGTAATGGTGGACTGATATGGGCTGAAGATGTTTGTTCTTTCGTCTGTTCAGATCCACAGAGGTTTAAGAAATGTCAGAGCTTTGATTTCACCCCTAATCAGCTAGCTGTTATGCTGTGAGTGCATATGTATTTTAACATTATATCATCCTAAAGGTTAAAAGAGTGTAGTTCAGCCTTTTTGACTGCTGTGTGCTGGAGCCGTAAACTAAATAAAAGAGCTTGTGTGTCATTTTGGCTTCAGTAGAGCTGCTTTAACATGTTAGCGTCCAATCTGCTGAGTGACAAAGGGAACAACTGCTGAACAGGAATGGAATCAAGCAGATAAAGAGATTAGAAGTAGCTTCAATAATCTGGTTAATTTGTGCTTGGTGACCCTGTGTGACCGTTATATGAGCTTCTGCTGTGCTGGCTGTAGGGATTTCTAATGGGAATTGGCTTGATGGTTACCATTATAGACCCCTGGTTACCTATCGAATACATTAGAAACCTTTAAATGCATCAGTCACAGGTCACCTGTAATGCCATTCCCTGTTAAAAAAAGCCCATTAGACAAGTCTGGATTAAAACCTGATGGCTGGGCTTTCAGAAATGTTTTTTTCTAATTCACTTAGGCTATGTTTACACTGCCAGGCTGAAGTGGCAGAAGTAAGATTTTTTGCTCTAATGTGACTCAGATCAGTTTTCAGAGCTGTGTGGACACACAAATCTCATCTTTTCAAATCCGACCTGAGCCACTTAAGCTACGTTCACATTACAAGCCTCGTTGCTCAAATCCAATTTTTTGCTCAAATCTGGTTCACACTCGTTTAGGTAAGTAATTCAAATCTATCATTAATGTGAATGAACCAGTGTCCTGAAATGACCTGCAGAGAACATCCTCCTCTGTAATGTCACGTGAATGAATCGCATGCGTCATCAGCAGAAACTAACAAGCAGAACGAGCTTCGCTGAGAAGATGATTAACTCTGTTCAGCTCTCAGCTTCATTACTAGAGCGAGACGAAGGTGAAAAAGCTGAGATAAGCTGCTTTTCCAACATTTACAGGCTTTAACTCCTGTTCGGCGCTGCTGCCATGTTAATGCTGAATGATAGTGGAAAAAAAGCACTTGAATTCCGATCTGAGTGTCACATTAAGACTGCACAGCCACGAATTGGATACGTATCCAGTCTAGGACCACATATGAAAGTGGCTCGGGTCAGATTTGAAAAGATCAGATTTGTGTGTCCACACAGCTCTGAAAACATCAGATCTGATTTACATTAGGGCAAAAAATCTGATTTGTTCCATTTCAGCCTGGTAATTTGAAGGTTTCTACTGTGTTTTTTGTGATATGAGCCACAATGCTCCAACTAGCCAGTAGACATTGTTACAAAACCAACAGAAATATTGAAAGATTTCTATGATTTGGGGTGAAGATTGCTTCTGTACTTCTGCACTAGAGCTACGAGACTAATGTAGCTAACAAAGCTAATATGACACTGTTGTTGGACCAAAGCCTTGTATCTCCAAAATGGTAACTTTACAGGAGAAGGAAAAAACCTACTTTACTTTTAATGTAAATCAATGGAACCTCTTTTCCAAGACATTTTGGGCCATTTCTTTTATTCATTTATCAAGGTACAAACAATATAAATGTTCCCTCAAAGGTACTACAGTAGTTTTAAGGTCCATTTGTGGACCTTTTCATAACCTTAAATGTTTTAAAATAATAAAATAATGATAACTCTTTAAAAAGATGTTTCTTCAAGGGTTCTTTAGTAAGGCTCCATTTAGAGCTATGAGCTCTACATAGAACCATTTTTATGTTTACGTGGTTCTTTGCATGGTGTTACCATGTAACTGGTGTTACCGTGTAACCAAAAATCTCTTATTTTGAAATAAAAGTCACACTGATGACATCACTTGACTTCCTTTTACCTGTTTTCTGAGGACCTATGAAGAAAAGCACATGGTCCACTGTGTCTTTTCAGTTTTTCAGATTTTCTCATTTCGCTCATGATTTCATATGAAGCTTTAAGCTGAAGTCACTGGTGTGACCTGCTTTATTCTGTGGTAATTTTGAAAAAATAGAATAGAAATGGATTAAATTAAACATTTTAGTAGATGTTCCATGATTGACAACATGTGGTTTGATGTTCTGTAGCAGTTATTTTGTAAAATGCATTTTTAATTAAAAATGTCTCTGGTGTTACCTTTATTATGTGTAACACCAATGAGGATCAGTAACACCAGTGACACCTATGGAGAGATAGAAAAAGTGGATGTTTCTGTAAAATAAGCCAGGTACATTTCCCGTTCATCAAGGTACAAACAGTGTAAATGTTCCCTCAAAGGTACAACAGTGGTTTAAAGGTCTGATAGTGAACCTTAAATACGTTTTTCCAGGTGAAAAGTTTGTATTTGTACCTTTACATAATCAATTGTTTTAAAACAGAACAGTAAAATAAAAGCCTGGAGACGAGACAGGTTGTGTGGAGTCAGTACACCTTAGAAAATATCATTTCAGTGGATTATGGTACAGTTATGCTCTCTGACTAAACATACTGAGATGGAGCCATGAGGGAACCTCCCCAGTAAAGAGGCCCCCCTCTTTACTGGGGGGGGGCTGACCCAGAGACAGTTTAGTACCTTTATTTCTGAGAGTGTAACACAGCATGAAGAGTGTAAATTGGAGCAGAAATGAAAGTCAGAAATGAATAAATAATGCTAAACACTATTTTACATCACAGTGCGGCTCTAGGTGGGTATATATGAGCTGTGGATTATGCCCTGTGTGTATGTGTGTGTGTGTGTGTGTGTGTGTGTGTGTGTGTGTGTGTGTGTGTGTTTCTATGCTGTACTTCTGCTGCGAGCTGGTTTCCATGGCAACACGTCTCTCCTCCAGCCCAGCACCTGTTGATTAGACTGAGGATCCAGAGAGCAGCTCGCGCTGAACACTCATCTCCAGAATTCACCAGCACTGAGGCGCATTAACCTTTAGATCTCTGCAGATATTATCATCATTCTGCTGTTCTACTCACTTCAAAAACAATGTTCCTCAAGGATTCTTTAGTAAAAGGGAATGGTTCTGTTTAGAATCATGAGCATTTCATGCTTAAACGGTTCTTTGCATGGTGAAATGGTTCTTCAGATTAATGGGGAATATGGTGTATGTGGTTCTATACAGAACCTTTATGAAAATCATTCTCTATAGCACCAAAAAGGGTTCTTCTGTTGTTACAAGCTTGACATTGTAATGCTCACTCTTAAAAAGGATGGTTCTTCAAGGGTTCTTTACTTACGGGAATGGTTCTATTAGAACCATGAATTCTGTATAGAACCATTTCATGCTTAAATTTTTCAGATTGATGTTAAATACAATTGTATATGGTGGTGAATAGTGAGGAAACGGAACTGAACATGTGATATACAGCAGGGGGCGCTCTCACAGGCGCTCTCACAGTATTCACAGTATAGCACACTTTAGTTCTATTTGATGTTTTCCTGTATTGTCGGTTGCTAGGCAACCGACATGAAAGTTGACGTCATGTTATCGACTTTCAACTGAGATTGATACCACACTCCCTCTTGTGTTCTGTTCTAGATAAAATTACTTACAAACACAAACATGATATGAATTGAAAGCTCAGTTGTTTCAATGAGCTACAGGTTAGAGTAAATTCAGATGAAGTTGCAGCCTGTTTTGTGAGTGCTGATTGCTGCCATATCAAAGGCTAAATATCCCAGTTTCTACTATTAGCTGATGCTGAGTTACTGAAGAGCTGTTGGAGTGATTTAGCCCCTGTCATCCTTTTAGAGCAGATGAGCTGGAATATTTGCTCAGTGATCAATTTCTCAGCCCTGTGTGGCTCTGAAGAGTGAGCAGCATGTGAGACATCATTTAGTGCTGACTGTGAGAACCTGAAGTGTATTCTGTCTACAATACATGGCAAAAAGTCTATAGACGCCAGAGTTTCTTCTGAAATGAAGGATGAGGATTTGATTGCCACAAGAGTAAAAATGAGGTCAGGAGCTTCATCACTCCAATTCTTCCCAGAGGTGCTCAATGGAGCTCCATTACACTAACTCATCCCAAAGTAGCTCAATAGAGCTTCATCACTTCAGCTCATCCCAAAGGTGCTCAATAGAGGTTCATCACTCCAACTCATCCCAAAGGTGTTCAGTAGAAGCTCATCACTCCAACTCATGGAAAGGTTCTCAATGGAGGTTCATCACTCCGGCTCATCCCAAAAACTCTCAATTAAATTTCATCAGTCCATCTCATCCCACAGGTTCACAACAGAGGTTCATCAGTCCAACTCAACCCAAAGGTGCTCAGTAGAAGCTCATCACTCCAACTTATGGAAAGGTTCTCAATGGAGGTTCATCACTCCAGCTCATCCCAAAGGCTCTCAATTAAAGTTCATCAGTCCAACTCATCCCAAAGTTTCACAACAGAGGTTCATCAGTCCAACTCATCCCAAAAGTTCAGAGTGCAGCTACATCACTCCAACTCATCCCAAAGTTTCACAATAGAGGTTCATCAGTCCAACTCATCCCAAAGGTTCACAACAGAGGTTCATAAGTCCAACTCATCCCAAAAGATCAGAGTGCAGCTACATCACTCCAACTCATGCCAAACGTGTTCAGTTGAGCTTCAACATTCAAATGAATTCCAAAGGTGTTCAGTGGAGCTCTCCACAAGTTAGAAAAAGTCACATTTATGAAAGTACAGTATACATCTAATATGTCTGGACTATCTCTTACTCTCTCTCTCTCTCTCTCTCTCTCTCTCTCTCTCTCTCTCTTGCTCCCTCTCTCTCACTCGTTCTCTCTCTCTCTCTCTCTCTCTCTCTCTCTCTCTCTCTCTCTCTCTCTCTCTCTTACTTCTGGCTGGACTGATTCATCGTCCCAGTTCATGACTGTCCTCTGCTGAGCCACACTCACTTACAGCCTGGCACACTAGCAGACTGGCACACTAACAGACTGGCACACTAACAACCTGGCATTTCCCCAGACAGCCTTACACAACTTGGCTCTCCTCATCCCTCCAGGCCTGAAAGAACCCAGACCGACCCTCTTTCAACACCAAAACTCCACTTTGGATCACCCCACTCTCTCCTGTATTCAGGTGCCTCTTTGCACTTTTAACTCCTCTAACTGCAGGCTTACACTGAGTGGCCAGTTTATCAGAAACACCTGCGGTGTTGGCGCACTGTGTAAGTGTACAGTTACAGACTGTAGCTCATCTGATACTGCTCAGTTTATCAGCTACACTCTACCACACTTACCGAAGTAAAGAGACCACTGTAGGACCACTGCTGACTTGATATCATTTGGGTAGTGGAACATTTTCAGCACAGCAATGTTGTAGTTTCACCTTTTTACCTGCTAAATAATCAGAATTAGCCATTTATAAGTTCATCAGCTAATAAAGTGCAGACAGAAGACACATCTCAAAGAATACAGAAGTGTAACATCTCAGAGCTCACAAGGTGACAGTGTTGTTGACACATTGTCTTATCATTATCTTATAAGACAGAAGCAGCTCGTAAGAAACATGTCTTCAGTGTAAGATATGGTGCAGATATCAAGGTCCAACCGATATATCAGTATTCATGTTAGGTGTCAGCATAAAACTTGCTGATAATCCCGTGTTGTCTGGCTGCTAACTGCGCTCTTCCTCACTTTAAATGAGATCTTCTTTGTCTTCTCTTCTGTCTTCATTGTCACTCTTCACTCCAAGTCTTTGGAAACTGGGCGAGTTTTCAGATTCTCAGATCTGCTGCAGTACATTGTAAAGTTGTTCAGAGGAATCCGGGCAGAGTTACAGTTTCTAAGCTATGAAGGACCAACTGGGTGAACCAGTCTGCTACAGCGCCACCCTGAGGCAGAGCAGTGCTGCAGCTCTAGTTAGTTAAGATCACCAGAGACTGAAGCTGATTGCAACGAACTTCACTGAGTCTGGATTTGAGTGTCTGTTTTTCACTAACAGACAGAATAATAGAGAATTTTGATTTTGACACATTCAGGGGGTCCAAAAGGGCCTTTAGCATTAGGATATTCATAATATCCCAGATGACATTCATATTATTTTGAAAAAAAGACCATCATGTAAATCAGTAAAGCAGTGTTTACTAAAACTTGGTATTTTTAGATGTTTTATTAAGCATTTCAAGGATTTTATGCACAGAAAGTGCATAAAATGATAAGTAATATGCTGTAATTGTTTATTCCCATACATTTTTGTCCATTTGTTTTGCCTTAAAATTCAGTCTCCACTTCTGAAATAAGTTGGATTTTGGATATTAATTCTATTAGAATTTAATTGTTGATGCTTTTTCATAGCTCTGTTCTTCAGTTTTGCCTTTTTCTGCATTTTCATTTAGTCTCCTACTGACTGACTAACAGCTGTGAAGTTGTTCAGGATGATCGGATTAGAATAATTTCTAATCTATATATATACAGACATATTCAGACTGTCTGATTAAAACACTTTATAAAACCATCATATTTCAGTATCACTGTAGTATCTAACAGGGGTTTCCAGGTATTACATAACAACGGCTGACCATCCGAGAGTAATCTGAGCACAGAGGGGCCTTTGTGTCCCCTCAGAGCCTGCCGAGCTGGGGGGCCCACTTCTGTTCTTTTGTACTTGGTGCTGTCTGGGAGCCACACAATTAGTCAGTGTGGAGAACCGTGAGGGATCATGAGCCGCCTGAGATCCAGGCCAAGTCTGTTCATTTAACCCATATCATCCACACTCTTAAAAAAAGAGGGTTCTTCAAGAGTTCTTTAATAAAGACAATGGTTCTATTTCAACCAAGTTCTATATAATCTACAGAATAATGAATAATGTGTTGTACATGGTTCTGTATGGAACCTTTTTGAAAATGATTCTTTGTAGCACCAAAAATGGGAACCATTAATACTAAAAGAATCATTTGCATGCTTGAACACTTCTTTGCATGGTGAACTTGTTCTTTAGATTGATTGGAACGTGTTGTGTATGGTTCTATATAGCACCAAAAAGTTCTGCAACTTTATAGCACAAAAAAGTTCAAGCTTCTAACAATAGAGGAATGCTTTCTTATGCTATGGAGAACCATTTTCAAAAAGGTTCTATATAGAACCATATAAACCATTCTCCATCAATTTGAAGGACCACTTCACCAGGCAAAGAACCATTTAAGCATAAAATGGGGTAGAATTCCCTTTCCTAAAGAACTCTTGAAGAGCCATCATTTTCAATGTCAAGCTTGTAATAATAATAGACCCTTATTTGTGGTATAGAGACCCATTTTCAACACATTCTCCATCAATTTGAAGAACAATTTTACCTTGTAAAGAATCACTTAAGCATGAAATGGTTCTGTATAGAACTCATGGTTCTAAATAGCACCACTGCCTTTACTAAAGAAACCTTGAAGAATCATCTTTTTTAAGCGTGATCATTACAATGTCAAGCTACCCTTTTTGGGTGCTATTGAGAACCATTTTCCAAAAGATCTCTAATCTGAAAGCAGTTTGATATAAAACAAACTTTTCTCAAACTTTGCTGATATTACTGGGTGGTTTTGCTCTATTTTTGGAACTAATTGACAAAAAATCTAATTCATATTATTTTCCACCCCAAACACACCAGCTACAAGGCTTATGTAGCTAATGTAACTAACCAAAGCTGATACTGCATTTAGCACACTGTATGGGCAGAATCCAGGCTTCCAGGTGGTTGTTAAGCTATGCTAATGTATTTTAGTCTATGTTTAGTCTCAGCGGAGTGACACAGTGTTTATCTAACAGCACGGTTAGAACGCTTCTCAATCAGCTCGCATGGGCAGAACAAACGGTTGTATAATAGAGATTACTTCACACTATTTAGGCGTATATTTAGCATCATGCTAATTAGTGAGTGTGAACTTTCAATATTTGTCTTGACCGATTGATTCCATTTAGTGTTCCGGTAAATGTGATGCTCTGACCAACTATTCCTTAAAAACTCCTGACTTTGAGTCAGTGCGCCTCGTTAGTGTAAAGGTGACCTCTCTGAGTGTTAAGGATGCAGCAGCTTCGTGAATTATGCTGTTCCGTGGGTTCGAGCCAGCTGTCTTCGCTGAGGGTGAATAGTGATTGTGCATTAAGGGCGAGCTGTAATTAAATGAAGCCTCAGCCCAGATACAGCTCGGCTTTCTGGCTCCGGATAAGTGACTGCTTCGTCTCTGAAGGTGGAACTTTATAACGTGATTATGACTGAAATAGATTGGCCACTCAGAGCGCAGATGATCTGACGTGCTTTTGGTTCATCACAACAGGTACAACGGAACATCAGACAGTTACGGAGGCACTGATTTGAGTCTTTATAGTCATGTTTGATCTCATGATTAGTCTCACAAATCCACCTCCTTGTATCTCCACTCACTGTCCACTTTATCAGCCACTGACTAAATAATGTCACTGTCTAGTTCTACAATTACAGACCGTAGTCCAACTGTTACTTTGCATACTTTGTTACCTTGTTCTTCAGTGGTCAGGACCCCCATGGACCCCCACAGAGGAGGTAGTCTTTGGATGGTGAGTCATTCTCAGCTCTGTAGTAACAATGACATGGTGGTGGTGTGTTGCGCTGGACTGAGTGGATCAGACACAGAAATATCCAGCTAACAGCGACCTGTGTGTAGCATCCTGTGACCACTGATGAAGGACTAGAGGATGACCAACACAAACTGTGTAGCAGCAGATGAGCTGTCGTCTCTGACTCTATTCACTGTCTACTCTATTTGACACTCCTACCTTGTCAGTCTACCTTGTAGATGTAAAGTCATAGATGATAGCTCCTTTTGAGATGGTTGTGCACTGACTCCAAGATTATTTAGCTTTTTTACTAGGCATTTTTCACTTTTTTCTACTGGTTTCAAGCACATTTCATACAACAAGCCAAATTATCTGCCAATATAGCGAGATAATTTTACTTAATAAAATGACTGAAAACAAGTGAAAAATGTCAAGTAATTAGGTAAATAATCTTAAATTTAGTTTCATATATAACAGTAGATATAGGATATAGTAGGAGAGATATTAGATTTATTGACTATATTTAAGATAATTTTTTGCTATTTGGTGAAGTATAAGCTTCCTCGTTAGCATCATTAGTCTCATAGGACACTCAATGAGCTAAAATTATCATCAGTTATGTCTGGGTTAAGGAGAGGATCATGTCTGGTTCTCTTTCCACCAGCTTTTAAATCATTGTACTGTTTTGAGACGAGTGCAGTTGTCATGGAAAATTGCTCACTTTCCTGATTAATAAGTGTGATTTGTTTATATATTGTAAGAAGCCAGTTTTACTGCATGAAGTCAGTCTTTTTTTCCCTCTCAGTTTCTTACAGCTTATTTCCTGTATTGTGGCCGCTGCCAGATGGCTCTCGCTGATCTAATTTGTTTGACAGGCCGTGCTGCGAGAGACGGTTTTAATCGAAAGATAATTTGTTTGTCTTTGCTGGTGTTGACAAGTGTAGTCACAGGTTCTGATGTAAACCTCGAAAAAATATGCATGAGGCTGACTGGTGTGTGTTTGAGTGAAACTGGAGTAATCCAGGCCGAAGATTCTTCAGCAGAGTATAGTAGCGTCAAAACACACTTTTGACTTTTTATCAGATGTGTCACTGAAATATGATGCTAGTGATTTACTTCCACTAATGAAACCCAGACCAGGCATGTCTGGACTCTAGAGGCTCTTTTGTCGCATCCAAGAAGCTCCTAGTTTATCTGCCTTTAATTTGAAAGGAACAAAATCGGCATGGACACATTCTTGAGAGCCAGTAAGGAGCTGAAGGACCTGATGGTAGTTGTCAGAGCAGCAGGAGTGGGAGTTAGCCTAGCTGTGGAGAACAAGTCATTACCTAACAGCGCTGTGCTAGACACTTAAACATCACACAAACAGCTGTTTGGATTAGGCTTCACATGATGCCTTTTGCAGAAGTGGAGAGTGTGCGTGCTGCTGGGCCAATCAAGAAGTTCAACCTTCTTCTCCAAAAGCCAAAAACAAGCACATCTGGCACATGTGTTTTATGCACAGTGAATGCTTGATAGACAATAGGCAGTAATACTGTCCCAGACGTTTTAGCAAAATCAAAAATATCTATAAAAGGAATGCAATATCTGACCGTCTGACCAGATTTGAGTTTCTGAGACCCAGAAAATATCTTGGCAGCTCCAGCTGCTCCGGTCCAGCTGCCCTTTTTGATAAACATGAATACTCTTGGATAAAAACCAGTAGATAGACCATCAAAGCTGCTTTAAAGGGCCCATATCATGAAAAACATGGGGAATTATTAAATTAATAACATTTTTATGTAGTAAAATAAACATTACCTAACTTTCAAAAACATATTGTTCACTCTCCGGTCAGTACAGTCCACAGCTACATATCTAGCCTACAGCAGTTTAGCTCTGCCCACTCACGCTGAACTTGTGAGAGTGTTTCAGTCCAGACTAATTTTTTGAATAAGCCGTACAGTCAGAACAGAGCTCAAAACTTCATATCTCCGAAATGGTAACTTAATAAGAAAGGAAAAGCCTACTTTACTTTCAATGTAAGTCAATGGAACCAGACTTTTTCTCATGTCATTTTGGGCCATTTCTTTTGGTCCTTTCATCATGAAATTTACACACAATCTAAAGAGCAACAGTTTTTTTCAAATTATGTCAAAAACTGAGAAACGACATGGAGATGGCAGCGATATATCAAAAGCAGCGACATATCAGTAGTTGACTTCGCTGAGTAGTTTCTCAGAGGAAAGCAATACTTCGCAAGGAACCTATGCTAAAGCCCGGGCTTATATACTAACTAAACAGGTCATGTGATATACCCACAGCTGTGGAACATTAGAACTCAGGCGATCTAGATCGCTGATAGGTAGAGGAGGAAATGTCCGGAGTCATGTGATGTTGTGGAGGATTCTGGGAATTGGAGTCTGAGTCCAGAAACAGTAGCAACGGGAATAGCTCCTCTTCATGAGTCTGCAACGAATTCTGGGTAATGCAGTTTTCGTCCATATGCAGACTGGCTGCAGGCGTGACAGTACCCCCTCCAAAGAGTCCTGGCGGGCCTTGGTACGAGGGCGACCAGGATGACCACTGAGCCCCCCACGGGATGTCTGAACAGGGGCATTCCCAGAGCTGCCGAGGTGCTGGACGGACGGGCTTCAACCATAAGGATTCCTCAACCGATCTGGAAAGAAGACAGGGAACCCCTTTCGAGGGTGACCACTGGGACACGAAGTAGGCTTCTCTGGGTGCTGGCTATGGAAATCCGCTATGAGCGCAGGGTCCAATACGTCCTTAGCCAGCACCCAAAACTGCTCCTCGGGACCATAACCCTCCCAGTCCTCCAGATACTGTAGCACACCATCCATGGGGCCCCGTCTATCACCACTGGTGGAGGTGTCCAAGGTGCCAAGGGTGGTTGGTAACCTAAACAACACTGAAAAGCAGTCAAGCAAATTTCAGAACTGGTCACTGAGTTCTGTGCAAATTTCTGCCCATGCCAGAAATCGACTCCAGTACACTGGGTTTTCGTGACAAAATACACGTAAAAACCTCCCCAATTCCTGATTCATCCTTATGCATGGTCTATTAGCTTGCAGATGATACCCTGATGTTAAACTGATCGAGACTCTAATGTGTTAAAAAAAAACAGCAGACCAGACCTGGGATCTAAATTGGGGTCCTTTGTCAGAAACAATGTCCTCTGGGATTCCAAAAAGTCCAAAATGTGGTTAAATAAAGCTTCTGCTGTTTCCACGGCACTAGGAATGTTCTTAAATGGAATAAATTGGACTCTTCGAGAAAAACAATCAATAACTGTCAAGATTGTACTGAATTCCTGTGATGCAGGGAGATCAGTCATAAAGTCTATGGCATTATGAGACCATGGTCTAGCGGGAACTGGTAAAGGCATCAACTTTCCTGCAGGTAGGGTCTTTGGGGTCTTACATTGCGAGCATGTAGAGCAGGACTGAACAAAGCAATGGATGTCTTTAACCATCGTTTCCCACCAATATCTATTCAACAAGAGTTGATGGGTTCATGTTTCCCCTGGATGGCCTCTAGTGATTGAGGAGTGCACCCATGTTATTAACTGATTACAAAATGGAGAGGGAACATACAACTTTCCAGAAGGACACAGACTAGGGAACAGGGTGTTCTCTAGTGCAGCTTCAATAGCTTCATCTATTTCCCAACATATCGAAGATATGTTGACTTCAGGGGGGAGAATGCTTTTAAGTCCTTCAGTCTTAGAACTAGCACTGTCTCGCTGATAGATTCTGGACAGCGCATCCACTTTTTTTGCGAATAGAAAGCTACCGGATGAAGTTTAGGCAGATTACTGATTCTCTGCGACAGAACAGCCCCAGTCTCAGATGCATCTACTTCCACTACAAACGGTTGTTGAGGATCAGGATGTTTAAGAATGGGTGCAGTGGTGAAGACCTCCTTAAGCCTCTTTAATGCCATCTCAGACTGCTCAGTCCACCAAATTTTTTTAGGAGACCCGTTGAGCAGAGAGGTGAGGGGAGCCACAATAGTACTGAAATTCCTAATGAATCTCCTATAGAAATTAGCAAAACCTAGAAACCTCTGTAACTCCTTTACGGAAATGGGAAAGGGCCAGTTCACTACAGCATCTGCTTTATGATCGTCCATGAGTACTCCCTGCTCACAAATGATGTATCCTATTGAAATCTACAGAGTTAAGATTCACACTTTTCTCTTGTTTAACGAACAAATCGTGCTCTAGCAAATGGTTCAAGATGGTGCAGACCTGCTGCACATGAGTTTCCATATCTGGAGAGTAAATGAGAATGTCATCTAAATATGCAATCGCAAACTGTCCCAACAAGTCCTGGAGCACCTCATTAATATGGGACTGGAAGACAGAGGGCGCTATAGAGAGCCCAATGGGCATCATGGAGTACTCGTAGTGCCTCCTAGTGGTCATGAACGCCATCTTTCATTCATCTCCCTCTCTGACTCTGATTAAATTAGTAGCATTTCTGAGATCACGGTTGGTGAAGATTTTGGCCCCTTTTAGTTATTCTAAGGCTACAGGAACGAAGGGGAGAGGATAGGGATAAGGTTTAGTAATTTGATTTAAAGCACAGTAGTCTATACATGACTGTAGACCTCCATCTTTCTTCTTTATGAAGAAAAAACTGGAGGAGATGGGAGAAGTAGAAGGTCTAATGAACCCTTGAGCTAATGCTTCCTGGATATATACATCTAAGGCCTTTTGTTCCTCTTGGGTCAGAGGATATACTCGGGCTTTGGGGAATGTAAGGTTTTCTATTAAGTCTATAGCACAGTCAAACACCATTTTAAAGTCCTTAAGAAATTGAACATATGTCATACGGTGATCCGATCCCAGCTGGCTGTGGCCCATTCTATTACTTTCTCAGATAACCTCAATACAATGAACGAAATTTTAGCTTGGTCATTACTAGCGGGGGAATTATCAAAGAACACGGAACATTGCAACAGAAAGCCCTGACATTTATCTGGGTTACTGTCGAACTTATCTTGCTTACTCACTGGGAAGGGAACAAATGGACTGGATGCAGAAGCCATAGGAGGAGCGATGTTAAGATCAAGTTCAGTCAGACTTACAGTTTGTAGTTGGCTACTTAGTCCCTTGACACTGGTGACTAGCTGAGCTAGCTGTGACTGTTGTTCCACTTGCTGGTGAGCCAGTGATTCTAGTGAGTGAGTAACGCCAGAAAGAACCTGCTGATGTCTGCCAAGTAGTTGTCCTTGCTCTGTCAAAGCTTTTTGAAAAGCTTCTGGGTCCGCTGTCTGCATGATAGGCAAAGTATTCTGTGACATGAAACCAGAAAGCAGATGCTTGCAGCTTAAGAACAAAAGTGAAACTTTACTTGTGGAATCGTAGATGCAGAGAGTAGTTAGGATACATGCATGGGTCAAATCCAGGAAACACAGCAGAACAAGAAAGGCGACCATAACAGGCAAGGGCAGTCAAAGGAAGTCAAAACACAAACAAGATCAGAACAGGAATAATGGGTAATGCAATTTCCGTCCGTATGCGGACTGGCTGCAGACGTGACAGAGAGGTTGAAAAGGGTTGTGTGAAAAATGTTCAAGTAATTTTTTTGGAACATAGAACCATGATTTTTTGGAAAAATAAATTGCAAGAAAAATACAGCATGGGCCAGTAATGCAATAGGTCACAAAATAAGCACATGGTCATCACTGCATGGACCCTCAAGCTGGAGTGTGCTCTTTTTTTCAGCTGGGCTTACTAGTTTGTGTTACACTCTGTCAATTTAGGGCAGGTTGAAGCCCAGTTGGGTAAGGATGGTGTCCGTCTCCTCAGCAGATCACAGTCTGACTCCCCATGGGGAACCCTGCTGCCGCTAGCTACCCATCCCTAATCCCTAATCTCAACTCATCGCCGGCTGAGTACATTAGTAAAATTATTACACTTAATCCAAGGCTTTCTAAAGAAGCTTTGGAAAGAAATCTGAGACTTACTCTGTTGGAAGTAATAGAAACACTTCATCTAGGAGTGCTAATGTGGCTAACAATGAAGGGAGAAACATGGCAGCTTGCTAATGGGTTAGCATGGTTGCTGTTACTTGATGCTAAGGAATATTTAAGATACTTTGTATTCATAAAATTTATTTGACTGCAGTTTTTTCTGTACTCTGTAACTGATCGTTTGCAAAATTCTGACCTACATTCATTTATTACCGTTCAAAGCTTTCAGCTAGGGATGCCTGTTAGCCTAGCACATGAGCCAACAGACTGAAAGGTTAATGAGCACAGAGGACAATCCCTGGTAGCAAGAGGATAGTGGACCACTGTTGGCTCACTGATGGCAGAGCTGGTGATCCACTGGCATTTTGCTCAGCATTTTCTGGATGGCCCACCAGTGGTGATGCAGAGTAATAGACAAAATCCTACTCATCATCGCTCATTTTCCATTTACAGTCCAATTTATTTATTCATTTCTTTTGTTATAATCTGTAAATTAGTTTAGTAAGTAATTTTAATCCAGCACAGCATCAGCAACATTTTACTATAAAATCATTTTATCTTAGGCCTAGTCATTATTCTTCTCTCTCAGTTGTTTGTAAGTTTATTTTACAAAATAAAAGTCTCTGTGCATTTCAAATCTGTTTGAGGAGATTACAAACTAGTTAGAGCTTGTATGCAGGACAGTAATCTGGGTAGTCTGAGGGTGGACCAGCAGTGGCAAACAGTCAGCGGGGTGCCAACCTTATTAAGATAGCGGACCGATATAAGCCGCTATCAGAGATGTAGAATCACACAGTTGAGTGAATCACACATGTGAAAACATGCTTCATTATTATTGAAAAATAAACTGGTTTTAGAAGATGTTTCATAAATAGAGATAAATTTTGACAAAATTCTGGACAACACAGTTATATGAAGACCAGGAAAATTGTGTAGCTGCTGGACATTGAAGTTCAATAAGTTCTAGTTTTTAGTGATGGGCGGTGCCCCTTCGGATGAGCCAATGCTAGCAAAAACTAGTACTATACTGAAGAGCACATGTCATCTTTTACCTCAGATCTTTTAGCAAACTTTAATGAAGCAATATATATGATGGCAAATGTACCAGTGTGTTAATTTTTATCTTGTAATTGCAAATACAAACACTGTACAGTCTTGATTAATCAGACTGTTTTATGCAAGATAAGTTAACTTATTTAGCTGAATGGTCTTAACATTGTTATATGACTTAGCTTACCTTAAAGCTAGCATGATTCTGCCTGTTGATGGTTTCAACATTAAGCTGTACAATTGAAAACTACTAATTTTGACTTGTTCCCTCTCTTCACAGCTAACTCAGTGATGGAAAACGGTACTGAGTCAGCCAGTGCAAGTGCAATGAATAGGACCTCGCTGCTAGCAGAGGTTGAAGAGGCGAAGCTGAATGAAATGACAGAAGCTTTCAAATCGGTTGGCAATATGTTCCTTCACCTCCGAGCTGGACGTAAGCCTAGAGATGGAGGTGAGCAGGGCAGTGGTGAGCCGTTAGAGGAATTTCCAGTGGTCACTTCCGCACCTGAAGAGACCACTGCAGAAACTGTAGACATGGGAAGTCCAAAAATAAGCCAAGATTCTGCAGAAACTGACCACCTACTGCCTCATGACAACTTCATGGAAGAGGAGGAACTGAGGCCGCATGTTTTCACAGAGTCATCCTGGCATGTCCCGAAAGTAACCATGGAGACCACTGTGGAAGACCTGGACCGCCAGGAGTCCCTGACCACCCAGTCCCCTGCTGCTCCCCCTTCCAAACCTGTGACCGTGAAATTTGACATCGACTCCCGCAAGGAGCTTTTCTCACCTTCCCCTTCTGCCCATGAGTTTCAAGGTCGTGACCCCACTGCCTGGGCAATGCCGGATAACTATGACTACCTCACTCCGTACGATGATACCGTGTCTTCTCCCTCGGACGAGTACAGTACCACTGCTGAGACATACGAAGATGAACTAACCACTACGCCTCCACCCAGACCCTTCCAACCTCGCTTCCCCAGCCCCTTCAACCCCACGAAGGAAGAAGGCCCACGTGTAGGAATCTCCAGCAACGGCGCTGACTGTCGGCTCGGCTACGTTCGCATTAATGGCACCTGCAGGTCGCAGTGCGACACACTGCCTAGCTACTGCTTCAACGGAGGCCAATGCTATGTACTGGATGGCATCGGAGTTTTCTGCAGGTAAGGCCAAGTAGACACTAGGACTGCAACCTATGGTTATTTGTATAATTTATTCCTGGCTCAGCTTGAGACGAGATGTTGCGCTTTGAAATGTTTATGAAATCTTCATGAAATCAGAGCAAAATCAGATCTTACTGTGTGGGGCTCCATTAGTACCATTCTAATGAAACATTTATTGTCAAATGTACACAGTTTTCCACTCAACCCAGATGTAGTTGATCGGCTGAAACATGTTTAGAGTCAAAATTTTGCTTCTTCAGTTTAGCACTGGTGCGTTGCTAAGACACTAGAAGTCAGTAGTCACCGAAACATGCTCAGAAACACTCCAGGTCTTAAGGTGGTGCTGACTTGTTGATGTGGTTTTGGACACTTGCTTTGAGCTATAAAACCTGATAAAACTTCACAGTCTAGCTGCGATGCTGCAGGTAGCAACTTTCGAAAACAGGTGTTGATGAATCTTAGTGAAGACCTGAATGTGGGTTGAGATATGTTTTGGTTATATTTTTAAAATATTTTTCTTGAAATTTTCTTTATAATGCTAACTTGACATTATAAATACCTGATCTAAATTCCAAACATATTTGTTATATGAATATGGTGTAACACCAGTGACGGTGACTCAGTGTCATTCAGGTTAAAACTGAGGATTCTGTAAATTGGCTGACTCATTGTAAATCAGGTGACCTTGTGCAACTATTTTAAATCAGTAATAAAAATGATATTTACGTCATTATTTTGACAAAATATTAATTACCCAGCGAAAGCACAAAACATTGGTGACACAAAAGTTCTGAGCTGCCTGAAAAACAAAATTATACATTTTTATATATATATATATATATATATATATATGTATGTATGTATGTATATATATATATATATATATATATACATAATTTACATATATAACTTGAGATGTTCTCTGATGAGTCTTGACCCAAAGAAGCAGTTTAATAGAGCTAAAAATACTGTGTTAAAATGTAAAATAAGAGTCCTGATAACACCAGTGAACCTTTAAACATCTTAAAAATACTGTTTCATGTAAAAAATGGTTTGAAAACTTTGTTATGAGCTGTTTTACAGATGCAGATTGACTATGAAACAGGATGAAAAAGAAAAATCTGAGAATCATGAGGGAAAAGTGTTATTTAATCTTAGCTCAACTGTCTACAAATGTACATACCAACTTTTAGACCTGTGTCTGATATTTTAAACCTCTTTTTAAGCCCTGAAACCTTTATTGCGTGGTTTCCCTCCAAATGGATAATGACCCATGTGTTTAATCTAGCTAATCAACCATTAACCATTACGGTTTCCTTTCTCTCAGTAGCACCATCAGTCAATAATTCACAGTTCAGTCTGTGCAACAAGACAATCTCCCAAATTTCTGAACTCACACTTGACAAGTGATGAGCTTGAGCACTAATTTAACTGCAGAGGGATTTGTCACAGATAAAAAAAATTGCCTGAAATTGAAAATTTGGGGCTAAAGCCATGTAGTGAGCACTAGAGTTGGGCGGAATCCATTTCTTTCATTCAAATGGCCTCTAAATATAATGGTATAATATGGTATGAACATGGTTTTCATATATTTAACAACCAATACATGTTAAACAGTGCTGCTAACTAGGAGAGATGAGCTGAATTATCTTAGCTAACTCTACTGACCACAGAACTTGTTGGATTCTAGCTAACTGAAGCACTGACACAAGTTCAGATGATGATTCAAATCTGAGGGAGTGAAGTCGAGCAGCATTTTCATATATCTGATATGTCGTTCCAAACTGCATATGTACCCCTCAGCAGTAATGGTGACTTCACTGATGTTACCCCTGCCATTGGCACTAATACCCCCACCTCCGGCTTTTGAACATTACACTGGTAACAATCTGGTCCATTTCTTCTTAGGGCCCAGAGAACACAACGATTATTTCCATAAACAATCATAAAGGTGGACTTTTCGGACCACTGTACACAATGTGACTGAACATCAATCCATCACAGATAAATTTTAGCCCAGAGAAGTTGGCAGTGTTTCTGGACATTGTTGATATATGAGCTCCTCTGTGCATAGAGGAAGTCATATATTAACAAGGGACAGAAAAGCCTGTAAAAGAGTCCCACACGCTGTAGTACAGGTTTGTTTCTGACTAACTGTCCCTGCTGAAGCAAGTGTAGATGATAAAAGCAAATGTCTGAAAAAGCAGAAGTCGAGTGACTGCCAGACAGAAAAAATAAAGCTGTTCTTTTTGGCTAAGCTAAGCATTTTGTCTAAGCTAAAGATAGCATAGTTAGCAGGCCAAATGTGCCACACACACACCACAGAATGAGCTCTGTTCCAGCTAACCGAAGCTAAAACAAGGAAAGTGTTTATTTGGTTGTTCAGATGTGGAATAGAAACTCGACATAATATTCAAATGCTGTAAAAATGATTACCGGTGGGTAAGAAAAACCCACATGCACTGGGAAATACCAAGAGGGAACCCCGCACTTTCCCACGTAGAACTGAAAGAGTTGAGAAGATAGATGGTGGTGTGTGTCAGCAGAGCAAGAACTCGCCGTTTTGGAGACAGAAAGCGACGTTTTCATGCTGCATGTGGTCACGAGTGGGAGATTCTGGTCTTTGCACACGGACAGGCAGCCGTCGTCACAGACAGAACAGAGAGCCACATGTTTTTCTGGAAGCTTTATGGAGAAACTTTATTAGGAAACGTTCCCTCGCTGCCAGAGAGGGGTTGAGTTCTGCTGTTTGGAACTGAAGCAAGTGACCCACACGCACACTGGGCTGTTTTGTTTACATAGTTCCAGCATAACATGAACACAGTCTGTCCATTTCCAAGAGAAAAGTAATAAAAAGGAACAAGCGAGCCGATATGGTTGAGTTACAGTAATAATAATGACAATAACGGCTCGTCTATAGACTGTTGATGAGGAAAGGAGCTCTCCATCCTATCACATGGGGCTCAAACAACTTCTGCAATAAAGAGGTCAGGTGAGGATAAGCCCCTAAAACTGGGCTAAGAGCGGACAGCTATGAATTTGAGTGTGTCAGGGTGAGGATTAGGTGAAATTAGGGGAGGGATGGGGGAAGAATGTGTCCTCCAGCTGTACCCTGGAGTTCATGTTGCACGTGTTAAAACTGTCAAAATGGATTTTTGGAGAGAAGAGAATCTGCAACTCTCCTATTTCTGAAAATATGCAGTCAGATTCATGTCGGATTTCCAGCATGGAGACCTTTTCTTTATCATATCAACAGGCTTGATCTTTGCTGTCACAGGTAGAAGACAAACGACCATCTTCTAGCTAGAGAGAGGACAGCTGTAAACAGTCTGTAAATAAGGGGGAATTTCTTGTGGTCATAAAAGCTCTTTTTTCATTTGTTAACAAATTGGGTCTCACTTCATTTGGATAGTCCACTATAGCCCCCTATAGATTCTCTACAGATGTTCAAATTGTTAACAAACTATCTGCTTAAACTCAGATTCTAAACAGTGATGGAGTCGGGGTTAGGGTTTGGACCAGGGGGAGGGTTGGGTTTAGGTTTTGGGTTGAGGTTAAGGTTAAGCTTAGAGCCAGATTTAAAGAAAATTATGGACAATTTAGTAGATATTTGGTTGTAACTTGAAAGTAAAAATTAATTATCTACAAAGCAATTTTAGTTCTATTGTTCAGCTTAGTTTTAATTAAGTTTATCCTAACCTCACTCTCTTACTCAATTAACCTCTTATTTTGCTTTTAAGATTATATTTTTGAGATAGTTTAGAAACAAAATGTAATGAAATGTTATGAAACACGTTTGCTCCATGTTCTTATTTGAACATTAAGTTTTTCGAAACAAAGGGGTCAAAATCTTTAAATGCCCAACCAAAACCTGTCCTATCAGTATTGTTTTTATAATCAATTATGTATGACTATAACAACTGCCCAGAGATGTAGCAAAGGCCACCAAATGGACAGACTTACATACAAACTCATTTCAAAAAATCTTAGGACAGTAACAAAATGTAAACAAAAACAGAGAGCAATGATGTGCAAATCCATTTTAACCTGTATAAAAGAACGACATATTTAATGTTTCAACTACTTAACTTAACTTCTTTTTTTTGTATATGTAGGCTTTTTCTAAATTTGTCGCCTGCAACATGTTCCAAAACAGTTGGAACAGAGGCATGTTTACCACTGTGTTACATCATGTTTCCTCTAAACAACGTTGAGTAATTGTTTGGGAAATGGAGACACCAGTTGTAGTAGTTGTGAAAGTGGATTTTTTTCCCCATTCTTACTCAAGATAACACGTTAGCTGCTCAACAGTCCCAGGCCTCTGTTGTTGTGTATTGCATTTTCATATCACTGATAAATACGTTGTCTAGAAGACAGCATATGTCATTCCAAACTGCATATGTACCCCTCAACAGTAATGGTGACTTCGCTGCCATTAGCAATAATACCTCCCCACATCATGACAGACTCTGGCTTTTGAACTTTATACTGGTAGCAGTCTGGATGGTCCTTTTCTTCTTAGGGCCCAGAGAACATGACGATAATTTCCATATACAGAAAAGTGGACTTGTTAGACCACTATACATGGTGTCACCGAGCATTAGTCCATCTCAGATGAGCTTTAGCCCAGAGAAGTTGGTGGCATTTCTGGACATTGTTGTTGCATGACTTCCACTGTGCATGGCAGAGTCTTAACTTGCTTTTGTAGATGCAGCGACAAACTGTGTTAACTGAAAAGGGTTTTCAAATTTGGAATTAGCATGTATTTACCAAATGTTTATAAAGTAAAATATTAAATAACTCTTTGTTGGGTTTGTTATGACTTTGCTAATACTCAGTAAAAGCTAACAGCCATCAATAAGCAGTGCTAAATCATGCTAATATCTACTTTTTTAGCATTTCTATGAAGCTATTTCCTTAGTGTAGGCAGGCTGACACATCTGTCCTGGCCCTCTGCGGTGCCGAAAGACCTTCAGACATTTTAGAGCAGGTAAACTGGATGCTACACTGGGCCTCCAGGTCTGGGAACGGCTCCTAAATATATGATCAAGGTCGTGGTTTCGCCCCCTTACTCATCCTCTTCTCTACCCTGCAGCCTTTAATGAGATTCCTATAGAGATAAATCTGCCTCTCTCCCCCCTCAGCCTGACGCGTGCGGTGATCCGGATGGTGACCCTGACCTCCTGATGGTGATATACGCGCTAAAGAGCTTCCGTTTGCTTACAACGGCGATGATCCGTCTCTTGGATTGGAGATGGATTAGTCTTTGTTTTGTTCTTTGTTTTGTTTTTCATTTTTGGGGTTTGGCTAATATGCCAGTGCCCTAGCCCATATATAGGGGAGAGCTTTTACCCTTTGAATCAAAATCCAGCCTTTCTGATTGGATCACAGTGATTCGTTTACTGTCCTATCAAGGCTCAGTCTCAGTCTACACCTTCCTGTCTCAGTGTCTGGATGTACACCAATCAGGCATAACATTATGACTACCTCCTTGTTTCTATGCTCATTGTCCATTTTATCAGCTACACTTACTATATAGGTGCACTTTGTAGTTCTACATTACAGACTGTAGTCCATCTGTTTCTCTACATACTTTCTTAGCCCCCTTTTACCTTGTTCTTCAGTGGTCAGGACCCCCATGGACCCTCACAGAGCAGGTGCTATTGAGTGGTGGATCATTCTCAGCACTGCAGTAACACTGATGTGGTGGTGGTGTGTTAGTGTGTGTTGTGCTGGTCTGAGTGGATCAAACACAGCAGTGCTGCTGGAGTTTTTAAACTCCTTGGTGTCACTGCTGGACTGAGAATAGTCCTCCAGCTAAAAACATCCAGCCAACAGCGTCCTGTGAGCACTGTCCTGTGACTACTGATGAAAGACTAGAGAGTGACCAACACAAACTGTGCAGCAGCAGATGAGCTATTGTCTCTGACTTTACATCTACAAGGTGGACTGACAAGGTAGGAGTGTCTAATAGAGTGGACAGTGAGTAGACACAGTGTTTAAAAACTCCAGCAGCACTGCTGTGTCTGATCCACACGTACCAGCACAACACACACTAACACACCACCACCACATCAGTGTTACTGCAGTGCTGAGAATGATCCACCAAATAGAACCTGCTTTGTAAGGATCCATGGGGGTCCTGGCCACTAAAGAACAGGGTAAAAGTGGGCTAAGAAAGTATCAGAGAAACAGATGGACTACAGTCTGTAACTATAGAACTACAAAGTGCACCTATATAGTAAGTGGAGCTGATAAAATGGACAATGAGTGTAGAAACAAGGAGGTGGTCATAATGTTATGCCTGAATGGTGTATAACACAAGGGCTCAGCCAATTGTTAGGCTGGCTGGCATTAAGGCCAACAATATTCATCTGTACCTGCGAAAATTATGCTGATAAAGTTTCGCTGCTATTAAAGTTACTTTAGAACGGAGTAATATTATATCAATACTCTTAAAAAAGAAGGTTCTTCAAGGGCTCTTTAGTGAAATCAATGGTTCTGACTCCAAGAATTTGCATGAATAATTGGTTCTTTGCACGGTGAAATGGTTCTTCAGACTCCTAGAGAATGTGTTGTACATGGTTCTATATTGACCCTTTGTGAAAAAGGTTCTTGTGGCATGTGCCCAATCCTTGGGCCCTGACAGGCATAGGCCACAGTTCTATGTTGAACCAAAAAAGGGTTCCTCTACTGTTACAAGCTTGGCATCATAACAATAACAGAACCCTTTTTGGTGCTACATAGGACCACTTTTAAAAAATCAACCATTTAATCGTGCAAATGATTCTTTGATTGTTTATGGTTCTATACAGGATCATTTTCTTTAGTAAAGCACCCTAGAAGAACCACATTTTTGGTGTGTTAATGTGAAGCAGATCTGAGTGGTGAGTTGAATAATGGAAACTGTAATAAATTAAACATAGAATCTTTTGGAAAAGGGTTCTTGTGGCATGTGCCCATCCCTTAGGACCCGTCTGGATTATTCATGCAAAGGGTTCTTTGAGTGTTCATGGTTCTATATAGATTGAACGCTTAAAGAACTATGTGTACAAAACCTTTCTGAAAACAGCTCATCTTCTTAAAAAGGTCCCATATAGAACCATAAACAACATTTTCCATCAGACTGAAGAACCCTTACAAAGACTATTCAAAGAACCATGCAAATTGAGTGTTCGTTCTTGCTGGTTTGTTTGTCAATGGGGCCCTGGAGATGGGCGTATACTACAGTTCTATATTGTACCAGTACTACAGTACTATATTGTATCGTTACAAGCTTGGCATTGTGACAATAACAGAACCCTTTTTGGTGCTATGTGGGAACATTTTCAAAAATCAAATGGTTCTTCGCATGTTCTTGGTTATAAAGTCATTGTCTTTACTGAAGAACCCTTGGAGAACCGTATTTTTAGAGCGTATGATCAGCGTTTAGCTGAACTCATCCCAAAGGTATGGGATGGAGCTCACAGAGAACAGAGATCACTCCAGAGAACACAGTTCCGCTGCTCCGCAGCCCAATGTTGGGGGGCTTTATAACCCCCTAGCCCACACTTGGCATGGTGACCTTAGGCTCTGTTCTATTGGTCTGTGCTTTTCTATGGAGATTGCTTGCACTAACTGCACATGTAAACAAACTCAGCAGCCAGGCGGTGCAGTAGGTGGAGCTTGATTGGTTCCGTACAGAGCTGGTTAGAGATTGTTTGGGCTTATTTTGATTCCAGATGTGGCTGCGGAGCTTGTGTGGACTCGCGTGCAGCCCTGGGCTTTTCAAAGTGGGTCAGTTTGAGCACAGCACAGCTGTGGTCAGGACAGGAGCTCATTCAGATGCGGCTATTCTGGACAGAATGGTCAGTTCAGTAGAGCAATTTGATTAGAGTGTGAATGCAGAAAGCGTATGTTTATAGTTATCTCTCTCTCTCTCAGATATCCCTCCTTTATGCCTACTGATGTCCTGTTCCACTCTTAAAATAAATGTTCCTAAATGGTTCTTGGCTTGGACATGCACTCCTAGCAATAACAGGTCTTTATAGTGCCAGTGGAACGCTTTTTTGTGTGATAAAGAACCATTTTCTATGAAGATTCTCCAGGATTTCCATCATAGAGAAGAAATTTTGTTCATGTAATGAACCGCTTATGCAAATTGTTCTATGTATTGTCATGAATCTATATATAAAAAGTGCATTTGTAAAGAACCCTAGAAGAACTACACTTTTTAAAGAGTCAATACTTCCTTAATCGGAGAAGAACCTTCAGATTGTACGGGCAGTTACAGTGTTTTGTTTTAAAGAATGGCTTATTGAAAAGTTCTTTAGGGAAAGAAAAGAGGTTCATGTAAGGTGTCACTCCCAAGAACCCACCTCTATGTTTAAGAGTGTACTCCAGTAGTTGTGTTAGTTTAGGTTCTTCTTGTTCAGATGGAGAAAGGTGATGCTAATATGCTAAAACGCTGTAGAAATGAGTGCAGTTTCCTTTTGAGTCTGTTCTATTGACATGCAGATCAGTGGAAAACAAAACCGTCTGGGAACAACCAAAAGGGAAAAATGTGGAGTTTAATGAGAAAAAGAAGGAGAGTGAGTCACACTCAGCACTGCCTGCCAGCGTAGAAACACAACAGGCCAGCCAGATTCTACAACATTCAAACGAATACAAGCTCCAGCAGTTTCAGGGACAACAGTCACTGTGTTGAAACTGCTGTAACTCAGTACCTACAACAGTTCTCAGTCATAGAACCTTGTGTATTATACATCTGGCACTTAAATACAGCATCCTATCAGTATTTGAGAATACTGATACCATATGGGTGGCCAATATAAAATTTTATCCTTGTCGTGATCATTTTTTATGTTTTTCACTTCTTGTTTTGCAGAATTCCTGAAATAATACCCTTTAGTGAATAGTTATATCTATATAAAATAACAAAATAATACAATCCCAATACAAATTATTAAATACTAGAGCTATACTAGAGCCCACAGATCTGATCTCACAAGGATTTAGTTCACTTATGATCTTTCATTTTAATTCAGTGCATAAAAGCTTAAATTTTGCCACAATTCGATTTGATTATCTTGGTGTGACTTATTGTTAAAAACACACTGAATATGCAAATGTAGGTAAAGGAGCTGCAAATATAGACAAGAACAATAAATCAAGCTTTTTATCCTAGTTCTTACATTTTATTATTACATAATAGGCGGAGGATTTATTTTACATTCATACTTAATTTAATTAATTTATTCCAAAGCTGATGCAGTTAAAGCTGTTTTATGCTTCTACCGTCAGGTAGACATGCATGTTGCAGGTTGAATTCAGGAGCGACTGTTACTACAGTGTCAAACACGGCCAGCCAGTATCAGCGAGGCCTGATTGGTGCTTTTAGTGAACAGGCTTTAGCAGATCAGTGGATAGATTGATCGCTGTTGTGACAGACGCAGTGGGGTCCGATTAATGATGACCTTTAATCCTGCCTCAATCCGCTCCATATGGGGATCACCCTGCCGCAGCACAGGGGGGTCACTGCAGGACCTGATGGAGCTGTAAAAGCTGAATGAAGTGTAAAAGGAATGTGTTAAAAATTGTTAAAGATGCAGCTGAATTTCTGTTTACAGTTAACTGAGTGTGAACTTTACTGTTACACTGACAAAAAGGATCACTCTTATAACAATATACAAATATATCACTTATAATAGAGGTTAATGGTTTTATAGATAGTAGATTGATTCAGTAGAGCAGTGAATGGCTAGTAGAGTGGTGACTGGACAGCAGAGTGGTGATTGGGGCAGTAGAGCAGTGACTGGGCAGTATAATGGTTACTGGACAGTAGAGTGGTAATTGGACAGAGAGCGGTGACTGGGATAGTAGGGTGGTCACTGGGCAGTAGAGCGGTGACTGAGCAGTAGAGCGGTTATTGGGCAGTAGAGCAGTGGCTGGGCAGTAAAATGGTGATGTGCATTAGAGTGGTGACTGGGCAGTAGAGCTGTGACTGGGAAGTAGAGCAGTGACTGGGCAGTATAATGGTGACTGGGCAGTAGAGCGGTGATTGGGATAGTAGAGCGGTGACTGGGAAAGTAGAGTGGCGATTGGGCAGTAGAGCGGTGACTGGGATAGTAGAGCGGTGACTGGGATAGTAGAGTGGTGACTGGGATAGTAGAGTGGTGACTGGGATAGTAGAGCGGTGATTGGGATAGTAGAGCGTGACTGGGATAGTAGAGCGGTGACTGGGATAGTAGAGCGTGACTGGGATAGTAGAGTGGTGATTGGGATAGTAGAGTGGTGACTGGGATAGTAGAGTGGTGATTGGGCAGTAGAGCAGTGACTGGGATAGTAGAGCGGTGACTGGGATAGTAGAGTGGTGATTGGGCAGTAGAGCGGTGACTGGGATAGTAGAGCGGTGACTGGGATAGTAGAGTGGTGATTGGGCAGTAGAGCGGTGACTGGGATAGTAGAGTGGTGACTGGGCAGTAGAGCAGTGACTGGGCAGTAAAATGGTGACTGGACATTAGAGTGGTGACTGGGCAGTAGAGCTGTGAATGAGCAGTAGAGTCAGAGACAGAGATGGAGAGATAGAGAGAGAGAGAGAGAGAGAGAGAGAGAGAGAGAGAAATGACAGAAAGAGGGAGAGAAAGAGAGAGAGAGAGAGAGAGAGAGAAAGAGAGAGTGCAAGCTATTAATCTGTGAGGAAATATTTCTGAGAGAGGTGTGTGTGTAATGGAATGACGTGCCATCACTCCACCTGAATCAGTCCCTGCTGAGTGGAGTTAAACATCCACCTCTACACTTCACACTCACAAACTCGCAGCCTCAGCTGGACCATCTGTCCAGCCTCCAGCCCTGAGCCCTGTTTTCGGCAAGGTTATTGGCTCAGACTCGGCTCAACCCACTCTGCCCTGCAGCTGCTCAGAGTGACCGTTTCATCCTCTCAAAAGGACAAGGAGGAGAAACTTCTCAGCAGTTTGAAAGCACTTGAATGAATTGAAACTCACCTATCATAGCCAGGCTCCGCCCACAAGGTCAGACAAGCTTTACAGAATGCTGATAAAATTAATTTGATCCTAATAAGAAACCATAGATTTATTTTGAATAACAGGGAATGGTGACACCATTACTGTAGGTTATTTTGAGCTTTAGAAATGAATAGAAGCTTAAAATCTATCCTGAATGATACAGGCAGGCAGTGCAATTCTTTAAAAGCGGGAGTGATGTGATCTCTCTGTGTTGTTTTTGTTAGGATGTTGCTGTATTTTGTAAAGTTGTAAAGCATGTATAGTTTTCTTAGGAAGTCCAGTAAGAAGATCATTACAGTGATCAACTCTGCTGTAACAAATGCAGAGTTGTGAGAGAAAAGGCTGAACTTTTGCGATATTTCTCAAATAATAAGCTACTTTAGTGTCTGTGTTTGCATGCAGGACAAAATAGGTTTCTACTGTAGGTTTGTTATATGAAGCTAAAGAACCAAGTTTCTCATAAGTCAATTTTATAAGATAAGATAAGATAAGATAAGATAAGATAATCCTTTATTAGTCCCACAGCGGGGAAATTCACAATATTACAGCAGCAGCAGAGTAACAGGAGTAAGGCACTCAGTAATAGAAATGGGAAACAGCATAAACCTTATCAACATTATAAATAATAAAAATTAAAGCTTAAAGCTAAAGCTAAATTAAAGCTAAATCTCTAGACTAAATAATAAAAATTAAAGCTAAATCTCTAGACTAGCTAAATCTCTAGCTAAATCTCTAGACTTCATGATTTAACTGTAGAAAATTTTGCGACATCCGCTGAGAAATATATGACAGACAGCTGGTCAGTCAGTCTACAGAGTCTTGATCTTCAGAAGGAATACAAATGTATAGTTGAGTATCGTCAGCATAGCTCTGAAAATGTATGCATCCTAATGACATCACCTAGAGGTAGCTTGTACAAAGAGAAAAGCAAAGGCCCTAAGACTGAACCTTTTTGATGAATGATTTCCAAGCGAAACCATGACCTGCCTATTACTTAAATATGATTTAAACTATTCTAAAACTGGAAATCTCAACTTTATTTAGTAACTCTAAGCAAACATTTTATGCGTTATCCAGAACCATTGAGCTACACTATATCCAGCTTCTCGTCTGGCAGAATTGGATTTTTTAAGCCTCCTGTAAAGCTTGTCCAGCCTCACAATAGTAACACAGAAGAGCACATTTGTGGGTGGAGCCTGCAGGGGTATTTGATGTTCATATTTGTGTACTTTTGTGTGCCTGTAGCACAGCTGGTAGAGTATTTGAATAGCAATTACACAATACACTGTGGTGTGTATATCTCACTCTCAGGGACCATATAAATGCCTCAGTCTTAACCTGTAATTGTAATGAATTCAGTTCAGACTTTGCACTGACTACTGTTGAAATCTGGTGTTCAGGGGTATCAAGTTGTAGCATTTTACTAAAGTATTAGTATTTTGAGATTTAGAGCAAGACCACGCATACAAAACAGGGCACTTCACAGGACTCACTGGCTCTGGATTACAAAGCATCTGCTAAATGAAGTGATATTCAATCGGGAGACTCAGTGAGTCAGAAATGCACTGAGAGAAAGAGAGAAGTTATTCCTTTATTCCAGAGCAGCAGAATGGAGTGATGCACACAGTGTGAGTGAGAGAGGAGTACAATTGTAAAGGTGCTGAGAGAGAGAGAGAGAGAGAGAGAAAGAGATTGTAAGGATGAATTTGAATGTGTTCTCATCAGCAGGCCTGTCACTCTCTGTCTCTCTTTCTCTCTCTCCCAGGAGTGAATGCCCTCTCTGGCATCGTGCCAACTCCTGTAACACACACACACGCGCACACACACACACACTCACACACACACACACACACACACACACACACACACACACTCACCCCCTTGCCCCCCCTACACGTTTGTTTTACATTCCTTGTGAAGACTTCCATAGACAAATAATACTCCACTTGCACCTAAACCTAAACCTAATCTCAGCGGGCAAAAGGCAGTTCTCCTGGTTTTCCCCAGGACATTGCAAAACTGCCATGTTGTCCTATCACTGAATAGAAAGACTGGATAGAAAGACATGCACACACACACACACACACACACGTTCCTCCACAGACGCTGTTTTGTAAAGAGGTTAAGCTGCCCCTCCTCATGTTGAATGAAACCTCCTTTCATTACATACATTCACATTCATCTGTGCGTCTGTGTGTGTGTGTGTGTGTGTGTGTGTGTGTGTGTGTGTATAAAGGATCTGTGTGGGGGGTGTAGAGAGATAGAGTGAATACATTTGGGAATGAGATATTCATAATGTGTTCTTTTTCTATTTCTTGTCTGGATTGAGTAGTTTAACACACACACACACACAAACACAAACACACACACTAAAAAAAACTGTTTGACATCAAACTGCAAATCAAATCGCTTTGCTTCATGCCTAGGAACTCCCTTCCCTGTGATACAATCACTGTAATGCATAGCCTCGAGCGGCTTATTGCTTTTATAAAACAGAGGCCAACATAAAATATGATAAAATGCAACATTTTTCAGAAAATAATTTAAATTATTATTATTAATAATCAACATAATCAAGTATTCCACCAAGAAATGTAGCTCCCTCATAGTATGGTGTTGTTGCCAAGCAACCATGGACTGCTGAATGAGGAGAAGAACGTTTGGTCACCCATGGCTGTATAGTGCAGCACGGACTACTTTTTGGTCACTAAATTACCAAGGCTTATTTAGGAGCAATCCAGCGGCACCCTCTTCTCACACTGGGGCTTATTCTCAAACGGCTCCATGCTCCCTACATAGTGCACTATGTAGGAGTTTAAATACTGGATCCTGTAGTCCAACAGAGCAAAATACAGCTAAGATATAGTCATTTGGGACACAGACACATCCACACTTGATAAATGATGGACCGTAGAGGCTATTTAGGGAGTATGGAGCCGTTTTGGGATTCAGTCTGGGTTTGACTCGACTTCTAACAAACATTTGAATCGCTTAAGTCATTCAAGTGACATTTTTAGACTTTTATTCTGCTGGTTTACAGTAAATCAAACTGTAAGTGCTTTAATTCAAGCCTGTAATATTATTGATGGCACTGTTTAGCATGTTTGCAATCTTTTAGCCTGTTAGCCAAGTGACCAGCTGAGTTCTAGTTCTCAATTTAAACAAAAAATGGGTTCTTACTTCAGTGCACTCAGTACTCAATGTGAGCAGCTGATTATTAATAGGTATTAATAGGCTTCAAATTCGGCTCAGCCAATCAGATTTTAGGACCAGATCTATCCATTTTATAATACAGCGTATTGTATGGTATGATAGCTAGGGGTGTAATGATTCTGAAACTGAGACAAAAACTGCAATACGAGTATCCACGTTCTTTTAACACAGATCCACCACAAGGCTAAAATTTTTTATGATGAGGCGGACGCATGTGCGGAGGTAAGCGACTTTTATTAAGGGCAAATCCAGGGTCAATTAGCCAATACGGACAGACATGACATAAACCAGAATCAAACAACAAACAGAGACCAAGACATCCATACAAAGACCGGCAAACACAAGAGGCAAACACAGGGCTTAAATACACAGGGATAACGAGGGTCAGGTGAAAACAATCAGGGCGGAGTTACAAAACCAAAACAAACGCACATGGACAAACCAAAACAAAAAGGCACATGGAGTGGGAGGAGCCAATCGTGACAGGTACATTTTAAGGTGGTTTTAAGGTCTGATTGTGAACCTTAAATAATTTTTTCCAGGTGAAAAGTTCGTATTTGTATGTTTTCATAACCAAATGTTTTAAAACAGAACAGTAAAATAAAAAGCCTGGAGATGAGACGGGGTGTGTGGAGTCAGTACAGCTTAGTAAATAGAATTTCAGTGGATTATGGTACAGTTATGTTCCCTGACTGAAGGTACTGAGTGACAAGAGGGGAACTGACCCAGTGACAGTTTAGTACCTCTCTCTCTCTCACTCTGTCTCTCTTTCTCTCTGTCTCTGTCTCTCTCTTCCCCATCCTCTCTCTCTCTCTCTGTCTCTCTTTCTCTCTGTCTCTGTCTCTCTCTTCCCCCCCTCTCTCTCTGTCTCTCTCTCTCTCTCTCTCTCTCTCTCACACTCTGTCTCTCTTTCTCTCTGTCTCTGTCCCCCCCCCTCTCTCTCTCTCTCTCTGTCTCTCTTTCTCTCTGTCTCTGTCTCTCTTCCCCCCCTCTCTCTCTGTCTCTCTCTCTCTCTCTCACACTCTGTCTCTCTTTCTCTCTGTCTCTGTCTCTCTCCCCCCCCTCTCTCTCTCTGTCTCTCTTTCTCTCTGTCTCTGTCTCTCTATTCCCCCCCTCTCTCTCTGTCTCTCTCTCTCTCACACTCTGTCTCTCTTTCTCTCTGTCTCTGTCTCTCTCTCCCCCCCCTCTCTCTCTCTCTGTCTCTCTTTCTCTCTGTCTCTGTCTCTCTCTTCCCCCCCCCCCCCTCTCTCTCTCTCTCTCTCTCTCTCTCTCTCTCTCTCTCTCTCTCTCTCTCTCTCCCCCTCCCTGAGCATTACAGATGGAGAGATAGAGGGAGAGTCTGACATGGAGAGAAAGTTTATGCTTGTTTGTCTCCGTGGTGACGAAGCCCAGATATAAACTCTAATATTTTTTCAAGCCTTTTTTGGTTGAGAGATCTTCAGAGCATCATCGCGCAGCCTTTAGCTGCTTCGAAACCAAAATGTCAGCAGATTGGAAGAGAAGAAACCTCATCTGAGGACTGTTTACATTTGTTTGGTTGCTATACTCTGGCTAGTTCTGCTATTGTTCCGAGTTATTGGTGCTACATAGAACCGTATACAACACATTATCCATCAGTCTGAAGAGCTATTTCACCTTGAAGAGAACCGTTTAATCATGCAAAGGGTTCTTTGACTGTCTTTACTAAAGAACCCTTGAACTGTGTAGAGCAGCTTCAACAAACATGTCTCTGGTGGAGCGCAGAAATAACGATAATAACATTAGTAATGCTAATAGTATTGATCAACCTTATTTATAACACATTTTAACTCAAGTGCTTAACGGAGAGGAAAGCAATCCTAAAAGAGAGATGTATCCTCTGTGGTTCTTCCTAAACAGGGAGATGTGCGGCCTCTTTCCTGTTTTTGTCAGGATCCGTGGGGCTGTAAGTGCTATAACCCAAGACTGAATAAAAGAAAGTAAAATTTGGCTGAAAAATAAAGAACATTCCAGTTAAAAGAACAACGGGAGAGAAAGAAGAAAGAAATCCGGAGGTGAAAGACACGCTATGACCCGGATGTGGGAATAAACGCTGAAAGCGGTGAATTTTAACTTGCCCTTGGCGGAGGACGAGCTCAGAGCTCATGAATAATGCAGGTGGCACCAGAGAGCATGTGTGGAATCAAAGCACAGTTTTGGCCAGTTGGAGAGGAACTAAACTGCCGCTTTTGAAGCATCTGCTGTGTATCCCGAGGGTCCAAGGAGGCTGGGGGTGAGGCACAGTTTAGTGTAGCACTGGGTAATATGGCCAATAGTATTATCACTGTATATCTTTCTGTATAATCACACATCAATAATCAATACACATCTCCTAGTGATCAGACTTACAGCCCAATCATTAAAAATCCTTGTTTTCTTTTTAATTATAGCGCAAAAGTGTCCAGAATTCAGCTACTTTAGGGTCACCCACTGCCTTACCTCTTTAGAAAAGCACTAACCAACAGAATGAGACACTCTGGAGCAGCCTAAGGTCTCCATGCCCAGTGCCCAGCATGGGCTAGAGGGGTAAAATGCTCAAACAGCAATGTTCCAACATCTAGAAGCCTTTCCAGAAGGGTAGAGGCTATTACTGCAGCACAAACTCAATATAAACACTTTAATTTCAGAGGTTTAGTACCTCTGATTTCAAGCTAACTGCTACTAAACTATGACCAGGTTGCTTCACTACCTTCAGTGAGGGAACACAAACTGTAACATATTCCATTCAAATTATGTTTTTCAATGTTGGATTGACTCTTCAGGCCACAACACATGTACAGGCTTTTGGTTTGTTCATATTTTTCTTTTAGACTTTAATGTTTTTTGAGATTTTTCCAAAATATACATAAATATATCACTGCTGCTGGAAGAAAACCATCTCCAAAATGGTAACTTTACAGGAGAAGTAAAAAAATCTACTTTTAATGTAAGTGAATGGACCGAGAATTTTTTTCCAAGCAATTTCGGGCCATTTTTTGGTCCCTTCACCATGAAATTTACACAGAATATAAAGGCCAACAGGCATTTTCAAATTATGTACAAAAATGAAAATTGCCAAAAAATTTTGATTTTCACAAGGTTTTCTTCCAAAACAGTGATATTAGTGATAGCATATATATATATATAAAAGAACATCACAATCAGAAAAATTCCTGTGGCTGCAAACTCTTATCAAAGGAGTTTTGTCATATGATTTTTGTCCCATTGTTCAATGGAAGGTTTAAGCTTATACCAGTTTTGTGGTTTTGCTTTTTTGTTGGTTGTCAGTAGTTTCCTTATTAAATATCTGTCATCATTCATCACCGATGATGCCTCAAGAACTTAAAAGCCCAGAATGTCTGGATCTGCATCATAAGCATTTTAACCCAGGCTTTTTATTTATTACTCTCTTTTAAAACATTAGGTTATGAAAAGATAAAAATACATATCTTACTACTAGAAAAAATTTTTTAAAAAGGAATTTTTTGAAGTTCCTTCATAACCCAGTGTGTGAGATGTAAACAGATTCAGGGTGGTTTGGTGTGAAATGGTTCAGATGTTTTTACAGTGGTGGTGATAAGAACCAGGCGTCGCCATGACTACAACACAGATATAGACATTTTATTTACCTTCCAAAACAACCAGTGAACCTAGTTACCACCAGTGAACCAGTGAGTCTTCTGAGTTTATATAGAATGTTGATGATGGGACAATAGTGGAAAATCTGAAATAACAAGTTTTCTTTGGGGACTGTTTTGCCTCCCTGCTTGTATCCCTCCACCATGAATGGAGTTTAAGTTCACAAAACAATCATAAAACAGCGTCTCAGTCATCAGGCAGTGAATTTATAACCATTTCATGTAGGAACTTTCTTTGATGAGCTTTTAGAGGTGGCTGTCTGGTTCCTATCACCACCACTGTACACAGTTCTGACTCAGTAAGTTTCTCTAGAGCAGAGCGTTTCACAACAAATGACTCTGAATGACTCTGTTTACATCTTAACCATGATGGTGTTAATGATGTAGAATTAAAAAGAAATTAATGTACACAGTTTGAACTTTGTCTATTATGAATCTTTCAATATCTACTATCAAATACTCAGTAACTAATATTAAGTAATACTTTATTGATCCCACAACTGGGGAAATTCCACCTCCGCATTTAACCCATCCATGAAGTGAAACACCACATACACACTAGTGAACACACACAAAAGGGGGCAGTGAACACACTTGCCCGGAGCGGTGGGCAGCCCTATCCATGGCACCCGGGGAGCAGTTGGGGGTCTTGCTCAAGGACACCTCAGTCATGGACTGTCAGCCCTGGGGATCGAACCGGCAACCTTCTGGTTACAGGGCCAGATCCCTAACCTCCAGCCCACGACTGCCCCCTCGAATTATTATTGAATTATTCAATAACTATGACTTATTCAGTATCTGTTATGAATTATTCAGTATCTACTGTGAAACTAATCTGTAAGTTCTGAATTTAGGTCAGTAAAGGTGTTAAAGTGTGGACCCCCATACAGACCCTTAAACTTTCCTGTCCTGTATCTGTTTTTTATTCTGCTCTCAGGTGTAACATCCAGGACTACATGTGGCACAAAGGAGCGCGCTGCGAGTCGGTCATCACAGAGTTCCAGGTGATGTGCATCGCAATCGGAGCTTCAGCCCTGACCGTCCTGCTGCTCTTCATGATCATCGTCTGCTTTGCCAAGAAGCTACACGTGCTCAAGACCGAGAACAACAAACTGCGCAAACGCAGGTGAGCCTCCGGCCTATAGGGGGGGCCAGAGAAGCACAGGTACAGGTACAGAACAGGTACAGAGTCATTTATTTGCAGGAAAAAAATCAATATATGTATATTTATAAATGTTTTATGTATAGATCTTTTATAAAAGTCCTTAATAGGAATGTAACAATTTACGGGGTGCACAACTCCATTTAAGGGGTGCACAACTCCAGTCCTGGAGGGCCGGTGTCCATCACAGTTTTTAGATTTCCCTACTTAAACACACCAATTAAACCTGCCAATTAACGGATAAGCGCAATCAGGTAAATCACCAAATTATGCTGGACAGCGGACTCCAAGGACCAGAGCTGACATAATTGATACCACAAGGCCGATACTGATTGATATCAATACTAAGACCTGAGAACCTTAAAAAGAACATAAGTAGTCCTATATAATAAAAAAAATTAAACATTGTGAAATATTATGCCTCGTTATTATTATTATTATTATTATTTTAGTACTTTCTAAACAAGGTACTACATGTTTTATTTTTTCTGTTCCAACTTAGTAAATCTTAGTTAAACCAAATATTGCATTTCGCTGCTGTCGGAAACAAAATCCGTTTTTCATTCTTGTCGTTTTTCATTGTTTGCCATAATTTGAAAATGCCTGTTGTTCTTTACATTGTGTGAAAATTTCATAATGAATATATAAAAGAAACAACCCAAAATGACTTGGAAAAAAAACTTTCCACTGACTTACATTAAAAGTAAAGGTTTTTTCTTCTCCTGTAAAGTTCGGTTTTGCAGATACGAGGTTTTGCTACAACAGCAGCGACATAGTGTATCATGAAAATGTCTTGACATATCAAAATATAATATTTTTGTCATATAGCCCACCTGGTGCCATATAATCAGTATTAAACCGAGTGCTTTATTTGCTCCAGTCTGTTGAATGTGTTGGTCGCTACCTGTGCGTACTGATTTGAGAGGCTCCTATTTTACAGTGCGATACATTGTAGTTGTCATTAAATACTGCTAGGCCTTCTGTATCCAGCATGTATTGTTAAATGCCGTTGAACCCTGATAAGCTGTGACATCATGCCAGACGCGAGGTCTTTGTGAACCGCCCTCGCTGACAGAGTGTCAACAGCAGCGTCAGTGACCAGAGTAAGATGAGCAGATAGAGGAGAGGAAATTAAAAGAATGAATGAATGAAGATTAGAAATGCTCTTGGCATGAACAGTTATGATGATGGAGAGAAAACAAAAGAAATAAAGGACAACACCGCAGCAGATAGAGCTCGACAGCAGTGTTTGATATTGTTGGATGGTTAGAGGTTTGATGATTTCGAGATCTGCTGCCCTCGCTGAACCTGATGGGGCCTGAAATAAAATAGTTTCAGTCCAGAATTGGGACGATTTTTCATGGGCTTGAGTCAGGCTCACGTTTGTTTTTTAATGTTGTTGATAGACACATACTCTCTCTCTCTTTCTCTAGTAAAGTAATGTCCAGAATAGCTCTGGAGTTGGAGGAGCTGATGAAGCACTCCTAAAACAGCTTAGCAGCACATCAGTCTCAGTCACTTCATCCTTTCTGCAGTAACAGCAGTAGCATGAGGAACTTTAGCACAGCGGGGCTAACAGGTGATCAGAGAAGAGTGGATGCTGTTCTCTGTCAGGTGCGATCAGCAATTCTACAAAAATAATGTAATAATATTCACTGCTAGCGTATTACTAACACCAGTTCATTCCAGCATGATGTGTTTTGTCGCTCAACTCAAGCTCTTAGAAACAAAGTAAAGCCAGACACATCAAACATGGGGAGATGATCATTGTTTAAAATGTGAATGGAAAAGTTTGTAATGCTCAACATGATGTCTATTTGAGCTCCACTCTTCATGAAAAAGAGCCACTCAGCTTGCTGGTTATGTCATGAGTGGAGAAGGGACAACGATATTGTGGTGCTGGGGGGTGGTGCTGGGGGGTGGTGGGGGGGTGGTGGGACCTGTGCATCTGCAAGAGCCAGAACAACCAAAAAAGTTACATTTATTATTCCTGAGCCAAATGCTACAAACTGTTTCTGAGGCTTTTATCAGATTTTTTTGTGAGTTTTTGAAATAGAAATTTGACAGTTTATGGTATTTTGGTCTCCCTGTTCAGAGGGAGAGGAGTCTGGTGTTGTACGGCTGACTTTCCTATGAGGACTTCAGTAAAGCTCAGTAAAAACGTCTATGATAATCCATCTCTGTTAACTCATGAAAGCGGGTACTGATTTCAGATTTCTTAGTACTGGTCCTGCATGATTGGGCGGGTCACAAAGTCACATTTTTGAGTTTCAAATTTATCAATACCATCCAGCACAATCAGGCCTGGGCTCAAAGTCATAGGTTTGGGTTTCAAATTTAGAAGTACCAGTCTGGCGTCATTGGACCAGGTTTCAAAGTCACATGTCCGGGTTTTAAATTTAGCTCTATCAGTCTGGTTGGGCTCAACGTTACATTTCTGGGTTCCAAATTTATCAGTACCAGTTTTGCCTCATTGGCCCGAGTCTCAACGTTAAATTTTTGGATTTTAAATCTATCAGTACCAGTCTGGCCTCATTGGACCAAGTCTCAAAGTCACAGGTGTGAGTTTCAAATTCAGCAGTACCTGTCTGGATTGGACTGGGTCTCAAAGTCACATGTTCAGTTTTAAAATTTATCAGTACCAGTCTGGCAGGGTCGGGCCGGGCCTTGAAGTTAAGTTTTCGAGTTTCAGATTTATCAGTTTCAGTCTGACCTGATTAGGTCGGGTCTCAAGATCACATTTCCAGGTTTCAAATCTATCAGTACCAGTCTGGCCTCATTGGACTGGATCTCAAAGTCACATGTTAGGCTTCAATTTTATCAGTACTGGTTCAGCCCGTTAAGGCTGGGTCTCAAAGTTCACTTTGAGATTTCAACTTTGACAGAACCAGTTGGGCCAAGTCAGGTGGGGTCAGAGTCGGATCATTTCAGATTTCATACCCATGTAGACCTCTGGTGTGTGTGTGTGTGTGTGTGTGTGTGTGTGTGTGCATGTGTGTGTGTGTATGTGTGAGGTGGATAGTGTGCTAAAGGTTAGCATATAGTGCTAACACTACTGAAACAGATGATGTCACAGCAGCTCCAGCTGAAAGTAGGCCAGCATGTGTGTGTGTGCGTGTGTGTTGGGGTGACCTACTTACTGCTGAGAGAGCAGTGAAGTGTGTGTGTGTGTGTGTTTAAATCAACCCCCCCACTCCACACACACACACACACACACACACATGTGCACACTGCTCTCTACAAAGGAGGAAGATGATGGTGAAGACGTTCACAGGAGAGGGAACAGAGGATGAAAAGAAGAAGACAGAGCAGACAGAAAGAGAGAGAGAGAGGGAGAGAGAGAGAGATAGAGAGAGAGAGAAAGAGGGAGAGAGAGAGAGAGAGAGAGAGAGAGAGAAAGAGAGAGAGAGAGAGAGAGAGAGAGAGAGAGAAAGAGGGAGAAGGGAAAAGGATCTGTGTAGATGGAGTTTGGTGAATATATGCCGCCCACTCCTCCATCTGCTGGGTGTAATTGCAGTCGCTCAAGAGCTGAGAGACGAGAAGACAAGTGGGCGGATATTAAGGAGAGAGGGAGAGGTAGAGGGACAGAGAGAGAGAGAGAGAGAGAGAGAAAGAGGGTTCTAAAGCAGTGAGAGAAGTGCAGGAGGGAACACACTGTGAGGAACATCACCTACAGAGCTCATTAAAAAAGCAAAATCAAATAAAAACTGAAACACAATCACAGCTGGAACAGAAACACTGAAAGCCCTTCAGCACTGACGATGAACATCTGCGTCTTAACCCGTCTGTCTGAAACAGCTGAGATTAAAGCTGCTCACTTTATTACATTCCTACATCATTGTTTCCCAGCCTCTCTTCAGACCTTACAGTTAAACAGGCTGTTTTTCTTACTGTGTCTTTAAGACTGGTCACTATACTGAACTGGTCAGAGCTGAGAACAGACTATTACTGACTCGGGCGTAGTCCACACGTACATGGGTATTTTTAAAAACAAGTTTTTCCTCCTTCATTTTTTTGACGAAACTCCCATGCACATAAGCACTGCTTTTAAAAAATCTCCATCCGCATGACAACATCTAAACACAGTCAACAGTCGGAGGGAGAGGAGTCTGGGGTTGTACGGCTGAAATAGCCGCCGAGTGAATAGACTTTCCTCTGAGGACTTCTGTAAAGCTCAGTAAAACCGTCTGTGATAATCCATCTCTGATAACTTTTGCAAGTGGGTACTGGTTTCAAGTTTCTCAGCACTGGTCCTGCATGATTGGACTAAGTCACATTTTCAGGTTTCAAATGTAGCAGCACCAGTCCGGAACAATCTGGCCCAGTCTCAAACTCACAGGTTCGAGTTTCAAATCTATCAGTACCAGTCAGGCCTCACCGGACCAGGTCTCAAAGTCACAGGTTCGTTTTTTAAATCTATCAGTACCAGTCTGGCCTCATTGGACCAAGTCTTAAAGTGACAGGTTCAGGTTTCAAATCTATCAGTACCAGTCTGGCCTCATTGGACCAGGTCTCAAAGTCACAGGTTCGGTTTTTAAATCTATCAGTACCAGTCTGGCCTCATTGGACCAGGTCTCAAAGTCACAAGTTTGGATTTCAAATCTATCAGTACCAGTCTGGCCTCATTGGACCAGGCCTCAAAGTCACAAGTTTGGATTTCAAATCTATCAGTACCAGTCTGGCCTCATTGGACCAGGCCTCAAAGTCACAGCTTTGAGTTTCAAATTCAGCAGTACTAGTCTGGATTGGGCCAGATCTCAAAGTTACATTTTTGGCTTCTCTCTTTGCATGAAAACATAAAAACATAGTGAAGCACAAGCAAGAACATGACGACAACAACAACAGCTGACAAACTAACGTTCTTCTGCAACAATTATTTAGTTCTCAAAGTTCCACCAACTAGAGGTCCAACCGGGTATCCTCCAAAACGGGCAACAGTTGCTGGATAAAGCAGTGACCTCTGTTCTCCAGTGTAGTGTAAAAGTGACTGTATATTTATGTGTAAACACGCAATGAGTCCTGTTAACGATTTTAACACCCTGCACAAAATCACTGCACAAAATTCTTAATGTTCCACACTGACTTTCAGATTTTTGGTACACTTCAAAACAATGGCATCTAACTGGTCACCATGTGGCTATGCAGCACAAGGATGCAGCCTCACTTCTTGCTCTAAAATGAGGGGCATGTCTAAAATAAGGCTCCGCCCATATACTAAAATTCTGTGTTTCAGTAATGACATGAAAATATGGGACAGCATTTTTTACTGAAAAGTTAAGCTCATGATGAACCTAAATGTTTCAAATTCACTTCTTTAAAATCAATAATAAATCAAAAAGATCTCAAACAGCAAAGCAGCAAAAAGCTGTACTGCACTATTTGTTTTGGGTCGAGTGGAGATAAAATGACCTGCTGACAGAAACCGACAGCAGTGAGAACCGTAAATGTGAAAAGGGTTCATTAAATTTAGTCACAGTGCAGCTCGACTGATGTGTGACTTACATTCCTGTTCAAGCATTTCCTGTTCTGAAAGGTAGTTTGGAGCACAAACAGCACAAAAACTCTGAATAAGGCAACAACAGCACCGAGACATCACGTTGTTAAAGGGAAATTCCACAGATTTTTCAAAGTTTTGCACATAATTTAGTATGTGAGATGTAATCAGAGTGATTCAGAGGGGTTTGGTGTGAAATGGTACAGATTTCTTTACAGTGGTGGTGATAGGAACCAGACGTCTGATGCCTTGGATATCAGGCAGCGTGTTCATAATCATATGATATAATAACTGTGTGTGAGGAAGCTTTTAGAGGTGGACATCTGGATGCGTGTAAATCCTGGTGTTAAATGTTCATAAAGTCTGCACTGTTAATGTGTTTATGTGTGTCTGTTTAAATGTCTGTGTGCAAACCTACACTAATGTTCTCTTTCTCTCTCTGTCTCTCTCTATATGTCTCTCTCTCTGTGTCTCTATGTCTCTCTCTCTCTCTCTCTCTCTCTCTCTCTGTCTGTCTCTCACTATATGACTATTTCTCTGTCTGTTTTTCTCTTTCTCTGTCTCCTCTCTATCTGTCTCTCTCTCTCTGTCTCTCTTTCTATGTCTCTGTTTCTCTCTATATCTCTCTCTGTGCCTCTGTATATATCTCTTTGTATGTCTTTCTCTCTCTCTCTCTCTCTCTCTCTCTCTCTCCCCTTTTGTTCTCCACCTCCTCTGTCTCTTTCTTCTCCTTGTCTTCTCCTCCTCAATGCATGGTATTTCTCTATCACTCTCTCTTTTTCCTTCTTCTTGCTTTCTCTCTCTTCTTTCTCATCTTGTTGCTCTTTCTCTCTCTATCACTGTCTTCTTCTTTCTCTTTTTCTCTCTACCTCTCTCTGCCACTCGTTCCTTCACCATCTCTTTTTGCTCTCTCTCTCTCTTTCTCTTTCTCTCTCTCTCTCCTACCTCTACCTCTGTCCCACTCTTTCTTACACCTTTTCTTTTTGCTCTTTCCTCCCTCTCTCAATTTCTGTCTCACCCTCTTACACCATCTCTTTTTGCTCTTTCTTTCTCATCCCTCTACCTCTCTCCATCATTTTCTACCATCTCTTTTTGCTCTCTTTTCTACCTCTATATCTCTTTTTTATAATCTTTTTTGCTGTCTTCGTCTTTTTCTTTTCATCACCCTCTCTGTGTTTCTCCCTCTCTCTCTTTCTCTCTCTCTCTCCTTCCCTCTCTCTTGCTCTCTCTCTCCTTCTTTCTCTCTCTCTCTCTCTCTCTCTCTCTCTCTCTCTCTCTCTCTCTCTCTCTCTCTCTCTCTCTCTCCCCTGCAGCAGTAAGTATCGCCCATCCTCGGAGCAGCACAATGATAATTTCTCTCTCTCCACCATCGCTGAGGGCTCCCACCCAAACGTAAGGAAACTCTGCGACACCCCCCCTGTCCTCCCTCATGCTCGTGCTTTGGCTTACTATGATAACATTATCTGTCAGGTAACGTGCTCTCGTCTCTCTCTCTCTCTCTCTTTTCCTCCATCCCTCCATCCTTCCTCATCCCTCCTCTTCCTCTCTGCATGGGCCTGAGAGGATCTCTCACGTGGGGGGGGCTGCTGAGGGTTTTTTTTTCTCTCAGTCCAGACAGGTCTGCTCTCTCACATCAATGCGTTCGGTTACTGGGGCAACGGCTGTTGCCATAGCAACAGGGTTCACAGAGGACGAGAAAAAAAATCTTTGCTGTTGCCATGGACACACATGCATGGATGGATGTACACGGGCAGGGATGCATACATGCGCCTAGCCCACCCTTCACTTAATTTATTTTTTAAAGCCATTAAGTAGAAATTATTTATAGGAGATATTTAGTCAGAGATTAGATACAAGATAAACCACCTGCATGACATCAAAGGAAAATAAAAAGAGTTTCCAAAACTGGAGCTCAAAAACTGATTAAGAGCTGCAGAGAAAATGGGGCTTCTAACAAGCACCTGGAAGAGCTGGTCGACCCCAAAACTGCCCCCATCAGATAAACACTACTTAAAGCTTTCATCTTTGAGAGAGAGGAGAAAATCCAGCTGCTTCAGATCTGAAAACATCCACAGGTGTTTCTGTCCATCCTTCCACTGTGAGAAGACGACTCAGTGCTGTGGGTCTGAAAAGATGTGTAGCTGTCAAGAAGAACCTCCCTGAGAAAAGGAGATGGACACATCAAACAAAGAAGCTAAACAATGGACTGACCACCCCAGAGTCCAGACCTCAGCATCACTGAATGCGTTTGATTACTTCAGAAAATCATAAACCAGCTTCTAAGAACTTTGGAGGTGTGTCTGCAGATTTCTTTCCCAGCTAGCAGGGAAAATTACCATAACTCAATGGAAACACTACCTCAATCAATCAATCAACCTTTATTTAAACTCGGAATACATTGATTTGAACAATACAGAAATCAGAGACTGAGAAGTTGTGTAGTAAAAAGAAATCAAATATTATAATAAAGTAATAAAAATCATAATAGTAAACTTTAATAATAAGAAGGTGCCAATAAATTGTTAATTCAATAAACCATTAAAATTACAATGTAGTAACCTAACAAGTAATATATCATATAAGAATAAAGAATAAAAACAAAACTGTATGAAACAAAATATAATAGAAGATGTAAGAAAATAAATTTACTTTAATAAAATGAATAAAAAGAATAATAAAAAGTAAAACATACCAAAAATATATATTAAAAGTACCTACAAGTTCTAATAATGTTTAAAGAAAACCTTTTAATGTTCAAAGAACATTTTAAGGATGTTTAGCATTTCAAATAATGTTCTTAAAAGGTTACAATTTAACTAAAACATCAAATTCTGTCTGAAAGAATTAACAAAACTTGGAAAACAGGATAAACATCTGACATGCAACATCTCACTGCCACCAGTAGGTGGCGAGGGGGTGGTTAGATGCCTGGCTAATGCGTCTGCAGCATGGGTAGAGCTAACATAGTTATCTTTTGAGGGACTGCAACATTTGGAGAATGTTTTAAGGATGTTGTCATGGCAACAGATTGTGTTACATGACGGTTTTTAGGGGACCCAGAACATTCTGGGATGAATATTATGAAATGATATAACATTTCTAGACAATTTCTGAAGTTATATTTCTGTGTTAGCAGATAGTTTTGGTTGTTTCAAGTGCATTTCTTAAAATAATCTGCCAATTTTACATTTTCTTTTACCCAGAATAAGTAAAAATGGAGATAAGAATTGAAATAAGTTGAGGAATATCAGATCGATCTTGTGGATTTAAGGCCATTTCACTTGGCAAGGCCATTTTTTCAGTGACGCTGTAAAAAAGGTAAAAAGTGGAAACACTAAGAACTGAAACATCTGATATATTTAGCTGTTGAAGCTCCTGCGTAAATAAATAATCTGTACTTAGTGGCCATTCTGTTGCTGGCTCTGCTAGAGATGGCCTATAATTAATTCACTCTTCGAATATCCCTGACCACCATTTAACAGTTTCCTGTCATCACGTCCAGCCAGCAGTGAGAGAGGGTTCCTCCAGAAACCCACCATATTGATCCCTCCACTGAGAATCAATGCGCAGGCAGAATTACACAAACGCAGGACTGAGTATCCAAATTCAATACCTTAATGGTATCGACTAAATTACTTCAGTACTACTGAGTATAGAAACATTCTGTATCATTCAAACAAATGTTCAGTACCTGAATCAACCTCAGCCTCCATGAGCTAATAAACAGGCTTCCTCCAAGATCTAGAGTAGCGGCTGCACAACTTTTTAAAGTCAACAGTTGATGAAAGTTGAGTCGACATTGACTGATGACGTCATTGATGATGTCATGAATAAGAGAGATTTAGAGCACTGTAACTCTGTGACAATAAGAGTAACTAACATTAAACTGTACAGGATTACAGGGCATTATGTTCCCTCTCCAATCACACAGGACTTTTTATTGTAGTTGGAAATAACAAGTTTAATATCTGGAGAGACAGAGAAATCGGAGCACCGTAACTCAGCAATAGTAAGAGTAATTTCAATCTTTATAGGATTACAAGCCCTTATGCTTCCTCTCCAGCCACACAGTACTTTTATTGAAGTCTTCAGGAAACTGGAGATAATGCCATTCAATCTTTTGAAGCTCTGCAGATCAGCAGAGACATGATAGAATGAAGCCAAACACCCTAGGTCAGTAGAGCATCATGTGTCTTTTGACATCAAGATTAAAGTGTCTCCATAGAGCAGTAAGTCGGAATGTCTGTGCAAGTTAGGCATATTGTTGACATCAGTGCTACACTGCAGTTCTAGTGTAAGTCACACCCACTTTCTGTTTGTAATTGTAAAAATAAAATTATTGAAAAAATATTATTTAAGAATCGGTATCAAAGTCAAGAAATCAGCATCGAAAAATATTAAACAATACCAACCGTACTCATACATTTACACACAGCTTTAACCCTTTAACAGCTTTAACCAGCTTTAACAACTAAGTTATGACCATTAATAACAATAACGTGCTGTAATTTTATCCGAATTATATTCGAATTACTCATACACTCTTAAAAATGTGGGTTCTTTAAGAGTTCTTTATAAAAAATGATTCTAAATAGAACCATGAAGCCTCAAAGAAACCTTTCCATGCATCTACCTTTACACCGGTAATTTTATGATAAATGTGATGTCTGCAGACTGACCAACACAGGGAGATGTAAGACCCCTCCATGCCCCTCATCCTACCCCAAAGCACCCTGCTGCCCTCCCCCTTCTTTCCTCTGCATTACTGCATGCTGAAATGCTCACATGCGCCTTCTAGTGGTCATGCGAGCCGCTGCTGCTTGTCCGCTTTGCTGCATCTGTATATATATATCTATATTTTTGTGTTTCGTTTCACTCGTTTATCCTGGTTCAGATGGATGGCGGGGGGGTGGGGGATGGGGGATTCGTCAAATTCTGTCTGAAAGAATGGACTAAACTTGGAAAACAGGATAAACATCTGACATGCAACGTCTCACTGCCGCCAGTAGGTGGTGAGGGGGGTGGTTAGACGCCTGGCTAATGCGCCTGCAGCATGGGTAGAAGTAGAGCTAATGTAGTTCTCTTTTGTGGGATAACCATGCTAGCGTCCTTAGCAGTGCTGCTAATGTGAAATAATACAACCTATCAGGAATTCAAGGCTTCATAGAAAATTCCTGTGGTCTTCAATGCTGTTTGTGTTACTAGATCACAACAAGCTAAGTATTCTGCTTGCTAATGCCTAGTTAACGCTAAACAGCTATGCTAACCATATAACTTGTTGTCCATGACTTTAACAATTATTAATGACGTCCTTAACAGGCAATTCATGTTAAACTGAAACTTATTTTCCATGACATTAGTCCTTCCTCACACACAGTCCTTCTTCATAACTCTGCTACATTTGCATATTAGCTTGTGATGCTAAAGCTTATGGGAGATTGACGTTATGCTACATTCAACCAAACCCAGAGGTGGGAAGTCGGAGCTCGGATCTTTCCCAAAGTGGGGAAAAAAAACGAGGAGTTCTCCATGAAAGCGTGTATTGTTAGTAATAAGGTAGCTAACACTACTGACATAAATGGAAATGAACGTTCATGATGGATCTACTGTCTCAAAACAACAAACTTTAGATTTAGTGTTATGGGTTTAAACAGCTGTTTTCAGCTGTTGACTGATCTAAAGTGGGAACCAAGAATTGTGTATAAATTCTTAGGTGGGGGTGGGGGGGCTATTAGCTATTATAGCTAATATGTGTTCATTTATTAGTTATTAACTTTAGTTGAACGCAGCATTGAAAAGATACATTGGTACATCTCAGGATTTGTTCTAGTCTCACTGGGCCAGATATGATCTCATAACAAGTTTTCACATCTGGGGACAACTGGTTAAACTTTTGCCCCTGGATTGTGGGGAACCCCACCGTTAACAAGAGTAAAACCTACCCCCAAATTCCTCACGTCTGTGCTCCATCAACGTCTGGAATACAATCGATAACACACACACTTTTCAGCCGTACTAACTGATGCTACGTCAGAGACGTTAGAGGGTGTCCCCGAGTGATTCCAAAATGAATTGGTTAAGATGGAGCATTTGAGCAAAATCATAGTTGATAAATGCTTTAACATTTTTTAACATAAAGTAATACATTCATTTCCTGAACACAGAACAGCGTAAAACGTTTTAGCACCGCTGTTATATTTTTAAGCACTTTTAAGTTCGAGCCATAGGAGTTTAAAACAGCGCCTCAGGTACATTCATGACATCAGCGAGTGCTAACAGCCAATGAGCTGCTCCGCTCACCAACCAGTCAGCACTCAGTTGCAGTAATGTTAGCGTTCTGCTGCCCAAAACCTGTTTGCTGTAGAGAAAGGAATCATACAGGTGAGTTTTCTTTGTTTTTTTAGCAAAATACATCCTTCTACTTTCTAAAATTAAAGGAAAGTTCTGGGCGAGTGATTTGAAACTATTTTAACTGTCCATTTTAGCTCCATTCACTCCCATTCATTGAGGACTCACTCATGGGCACCCTCTGCTGTTTAGTAGCCATGTTTTTGATATTACAGGGGAAGTGGCCGGCTCTGGCTACATCCATGTGCTAACAACAGGCTTGTTGTCCATCAGACAATGTTGACGAGCACATCAGCACCCCCTCCTGTCAGCTCCGCTTTCATGAGCGTTAGATTAGTAAGGTGGTTGGTTAGTGTAGTGGATAACACCTCTGCCTTCTACGCTGTATAAGATATAAGAGTCCTTGGGCAAGACTTCTAACACCACCTTCACCTGCCTGTATAAAATGATCAAATTGTAAGTCGCTCTGGATAAGAGCGTCTGCCAAATGCCGTAAATGTAAAGTCGGTGATCCCCAATACTAAGCCCAAAGTGTCTCAAGCTTGTCCCAGAGGTGCTTGTTACAAGATCACACTGCAAGTCTAAATTCAGTCAAAAAGGAGCTGTAAACTTCATGTTTTTGTATGTTCTTGTTGTAGCTGCACTAAAGATTTGAGTGTGGGTTCTTTCTTCTTTTCTTGATCCTCTTCTTCTCGTCTTGATGCTGTAGTGCTAAGTGTAGATTTCCATCCTTAGTAACCGTAGTAACTGCAGCCTCTGTACCAACAGTGACGTTTACACTTACCTCAGAGAGCACTACTCATCTGCATAAAGTTAGCTGCCCTTTTCTAGGGTTCATGAAACAGAGTCCATAGCTGTATTTAGGCACTGAGCCAAAACTAAACTAACCGCCATTACTGATTTGTCTTAATACTCTCTGTCAGACATGAGCTAAAGCACGAGTTGACTGTCCCTCTCTCTCTCTCTCTCTCTCTCTCTCTTTCTCTCTCTCTCTCTCTCTCCCTCTGTCCTAATTTCTGTTTCTCGCTCTCTGTGTCAATATACACTACCGTTCAAAAGTTTAGAATCAATGTTTTTGTTTAGAATTGATATTTTCAATAATATAAAAAAAAGTGATGACAGATAAACATGTATATTTAAAAACAAATAATAAATGACACAATAAAAATTAAATAAAGAAAGAAATTATTAGGTTAATATAAGGTTAGATGTGTCCAGAATCATGAACGGAGTAGAAGATTCTAAATTGACTCATTATGTTATAATAAAATTAACATCAGAATGTCTTGTATTTCAAAAGTGATATTCACAAGTTCATAAATTTTCCAGTTTGGAGTAACTGCACCATGGCTCCTCAGTGTAACCATTAGAGGTCTTTAAATCTGGACCATCATTCCAGTTAAGGGTCCTGGATTTTACTGGTACTTAACTAAACTGTTGATGTAACTGATTGACTGTAAAATCCAGGACTGGAAACAGGATTGAAGGATCGGATTTGGAGATGTTTCCAAGCACTGGCCCAGCCATTGGGAAGTTGCCAGTTCAAGTAGTAGTTTGTGTTCTCCTTCAAGCGTGTTGAGCTCCAATGATGTTGCATTATCAGCAGTTGGAAAAGATGCAGTGGAGCTTCACGTGTCTCAGAGGAAGCTCTTGCTAGCCATCATCCCATGAGTAGCATCATGTGACAGAGAACTGGGTAATGGGTGGAATTGGACGTGACTAAATTTAGGAAAATAGAGTAAAAACAAAATTGCACTATATGAGTTATTGTATGTATAATCACAAAAATTGTCCAGTCTTTTGAATGGAAGTGTATATACAATCTCTCTCTCTGTCTGTCTTTCTGTCTCTAATTTCTTTCTCTCTGTTCTCTCATCTGCTGTCGTTCTCCCTCTGTATTTCTCTCTCTGAGTGAGGTAAATGTACATAATGAGGTATAAAATTATACTCTACTCCCTCAGAAAACCATGAGCAGATACACCTGGGAGTGTAAGACCAAAGAGGAGTCCGGCTGTGAGGTAAGAACCCCAGCCCCGCCCAAGCCCCGCCCACAGCTCCACCCCAAGAGAGTAGCTGGCCTGTCATTGTGCCGTTACCCTGCCAGTCATCCTCTCTGAGCTGTACCGACCAATCCAAACATTTCCACCATCATTATAAAGAGCAACACCAACAAAATTTACAGATGAAAAATAACATGTTTGATTTGAATTAGCTAGCATCTTTCTACTGGTTTGTTTTCCTAGCTTATGATCACAGCTAGCTATATTAGCTAATTGCTTGCTGGCCAGCTATTATTTGTACTCTCCTGTTGAAAACTCAGCTAACAATAATGCTAACTGAGCTAACAATGTTACAGTTGTCCAGACAGTCTCCATGGTTGACCTAGACATGATTCTGACATGGTGACCAGCAGCTGTTAACCAGAGCATGTGAGCGGTGCGTGACTTACTGGAATTTCTCAACGATGATAACAAAGTCCAGACATTACAAAGAGTCAATCTAGTGAGGTCTATTTTGCTGCATGAATGATAAAGAAGACGGTGTTAAAAGCGTGTGTTTGTTTAACCTCGGCGGATTTCTAATTTGTGTTTGTATAGCACGAAACCAGTTTTTCATTTAATAATGACCATAAATTATATAATTAATTAGGTAAAGTGTGTGGTGTCTTGCCCGTACATTCAAGGCGTAATATATGATAAGAATGGACCATAGAGTGATTACAGAAACACTTTGAGCGAAGAATGGAAATGAATGAGGCTTCACCCCACTCACATGCTCTGCTGTTAACCCAGAAGAAGAGTAGAGTAGGGAGGCGTGGCTAAAGGTCTGTGGTGTTCCTCTTTAACAGTTTTACCTGTACAAAGTGCCAGTCCTGCAGCAACGTGATCCATGCAAAGTTCTCAGATCTTGCGAAAACGCCAAAATGGTAGTTAGAAACAAATGATGGGACCCAAATAGAACAGCAATCTAATGTAAATATGTAATCTAAAGTCGGCGGTGGTGGGGGGGGCTAAAATTAATAAAGCTAAAAAAAATAAAGAAAGGGACACTTAAACATTTAAACGTCATGGGTCTTACGACAACCATGTGCAGTATCACCTCTAGAGGGCAGCAGTGGGAAACTTTTGTTTACTTGACCTTGAGCCTTTTCTGTCCTCGGTTAGAAATTCTCCATGTTTGCTAACACTTAGACTTCTCTAACCTCTTAGACTTCCATCCAGCACAATTTAGTGCATTCTTTAGTCCAGGTCAGGATAAAGGCAACAAGCACTATTACATGATCATTAGTTGCACCAATATAAACTAGAATGTTCTACTGGTGTGTGATTAAGATGTCTAACATCAATGATTTTTAATGATTTTAACTTTTTTTAACTTTTTAACTTTAATGATTTTAAATTATGGCACCTCCGAAAACAATTTATTTATGCTGACAAACTTTAAGATAATGTGAACTAGTTCACCGGCACTTTAGCCAGCTAGGTAACTTAGGGGTTGCTAGCAAGCTAAAACTAGCCAAGCTGAGCAGCTTGGGGTTTAGCCTGCGAGCCTGCAGCTAGATATCACTTAGTGCTCTTTGACATCAAACGTTCTTGATATGCATTATTATCAAAGGCAATTCCAATTTTCAAATGTGAACAGAGATTCAGAGTGGTTTGGTGTTTACAGTGGTGGTGATAGGAACCAGGGGTCACCATGACTACAACACAAATATGGACATTTTATTTACTATCAAAACCACCAGTGAACTCAGTCTTCTGAGTTTTATATGAAATATTGATGATGGGAAATAGTGGAAAATCTGAAATAAAAAGTTTTCTTTGGGGACTATTTTGCCTCATAACGCATTGCATGTATGCCTCCACCATGAATGGAGTTTAAGCCTAAATTGTCTCAAAACTATCAACAGTGTCTCAGTTGTCAGGCAGTGAATTCATAACTCCTCATGTAGAAACATTCTGTGAGAGAGCTTTTAGAGGTGGACGTCTGGTTCCTATCACCACCACTGTGAACGACTCTGTTTACATCTTAACCATTTAATTAAGCAGAAAATTTGGAGAAATTGATAAGAAATTCAGAAAAATATGTTCATTATATATGTAAGCTAGTTAGTGACAATTCTACAGCCATGTGTTTGCTGAACAGCTACACAGCAGCAGGGCGAGAGCAGTAAAGAAAGTTTTTGTAGGGCATTCTAAACGTTCCCTGACCTTCAGACAGCACAGGATGCTGGAATCGATCTACTCTTCCACCCACTCAGAGGCCTGGCACTCATCATTGAAGGAAAACAGAGATGTAAATAAAAAGCTGTAGTGAATAGAGGGAATCTCTCCGGACAGGAAGTGGCTGTGCATCCTCTTTAAACCCGTCAGCCAAAAGCTACTAATCAATACAAGCCTGAGCTGAAGAGCCAGGCCTATTTACACTCTGTTTAACTCAAGAAGCATCTGGTGGAGAACTAATTGTGTGCATGTGAATGGGACGTTTGGCCAACAGGTAGAAATATTTGAATAAAACAGCTTATAAATTGACCCATAAACAGGTAAAAAAAAGGCTGAGAGTGAAGCAGCTGGTCAATATTCACAGTACTTTGCATGGACTGCACTGCAGCTAAGGGCAAACCAGATGTTTGCTGATGACTACAGTTTCAAATAGCTACTCATTTTCCAAAAAACTGAGGAAAAAATATATGTTTAACATTTAATATGTTTATTTTTATAACAAATTCATACACAGGCAGTCAGCTTCACTGCTTACTATATCGCTGTTGTCGGAAGAAATCATTGTATCTCCATAATGATAACTTTATAGGAGAAGGATAAAACCTGCTTTACTTTGAATGTAAGTCTATGGAACCAGAATTTTTTCTAATTAATTTTGGGTCATTTCTTTTAGTCCGTTCATCGTGAAATTTACAAACAATCTAATAGGCATCATGTATTTTCAAATTATGTCAAAAACTGAAAAACATCAAAAATGGAGATACAAGGTTTTCTTCCAACTGCATCAATATATTTGTTTAGAAACAGTTGTCAAGCATTTTAAGCATTTACTTTTAGATCACAGTGTCTTTATGAGAAACACTTGTTTAGTCAGGTTATTTTAAAATGTGTCTCTTATGAGATCTCTCCATCATTCATCATCACCCCAATATTTGACCCCCAAATCCCTAAAACCCCAAAAAGAGAAGAAAAAATATATATAAACAAACGTTTTCCAGTTCCACGCTGGAGGAAGAAAGGATGCCCCATACCCTGTTACCACGGAGACAACGTATCCCCACGTCCTGCCTGAGGTCACTATATAGGCCATCGCAGATAAAAGGGTAAATCTACTCCCATAAAAAGGAGACACGATCGTGCCTTAGCCACCCTGGCCTATAGTCGCATATACGCCCCACGAAACAGGGAGGGGTCTGACCAACATGCTCATCTGAGAGTTTAATTCCACTCAGTGCAGCTCATTAAATCAGTAATTTGGTAAAAAAAAGACGTCGACCTCTTATCTTAACCCAAATATGATCAATCAGTCAAAACATGTTTGTAATGTGAAGTTTGCTTTTTTTAGGTTTTATGAAGCTAATTTAGCTAACAGGTCATAAGCTGGCCCTGTGTGCAAGATTTCTATCATCAGAGATAAAAATATAAAAAAAAAAAAAAAATACACCCTGTTTTTTTATTTTTATTTAATATAATCATCATGCTATTGTTTTTAAACTTTGTATAGTAGTAATTCTCTTCAGCTTTGATTGGAGTCTTAAAAGAAGTCCAACAGAAAATTATCCAATCAGGATAGTTTATTTGTGGTATCTAGGTAGAAACAGCCGACCAAGCTCTCCCATTGGTTAGGACATCAGGAGCTGGACTGAAGGCCTTACACATAATATTAACTACCAATTTAGCCAGGAAGTGACAGAGGAACCAACCAATCATGCTCTGATTTATAATAGATGTGAGAAAAAAACATTACTCTGGTTCTGGAAGTTCTAGATATGTCACTGACTGATTAGTTGTAGTCTAAGCATGTTCCAGTTTGTTGTCAGGAATGTAAAACAGTTGGCAGCAGCTCGATGTCAGAACTCTACTGAAAGAGTCGCTGTAAAACTGACACATACAAGCTCACAGGTATATGATAATGTCTGATGTAAGCTTCTGATAAAATAAATGGAATGACTTTTACAAGCTTCAAATGTTTGTGTTTGATCTAGAAAAGCCGAAATATGTTAAGGTGAAACGCCATTAGCTTAGTGCTAATATATAGAATTCCCTTACGGGAGCATTTAGCATTATTATAGGTGTGGTTTTTCTCATTTTGATAAGTTTTAACGTCTATGGCCTGGCGGAAATAGTCGTAGTTCACCACTGAAAATAACCAACCACTGAGGTGTTCTTGTGTGACATGTAGATGCAGATGAATTTCAGAACTGAGGCTACAATGAAAACGTGGGAACAGATTGGTGTGTATCGGCAAACACACGAGAATATTTAGCTTCTTAGCTACTAAATTCTTTAAAGGAAAATGTTGATGGCATGAAATTTGCTGTTCATTGACTAGATCTGTGTGTACATCAGTGGACGAAACATCTGAGGCTGAGCCTATAATGAGCTTGCCTCAGTTTAATAACACTTGCCTCAGGTTGCCAGGTTAGTATACTGCCTGCACGTGATTTCTGTATTGTATAACACAGTAGCCACGCCTAATCTGTTAAAAATCCGACTAATATCTCAATCGGAATAGAAAACGTCCACATACACACCTCATTCGGAATAGTCTAGTCCTATTGATGCCATTCCGAAAACCATTTCTATCCGATTGATTGAGGTGGGTAATTCTGTAAATAAACTGGTCTGCAGAGGAGACACATGAGTAGGTTCTCTACTCATGTGTATAATTTAGGATGTTTATCTGAGTGTTGAGTAAAGTGAGACAAACACCTCAGTCTTCATCTGTAATTACAATGTACTCAATCAGATGGGAGAAACACAGATGCTGTTAGCTATGAACACTGAAGGTGTTAGCGTAGCTAAAAACAATAGCAGCCTGAACTTTGTGTGATGCTAACTGGTCTACGTAATCTTCCATGTATGCTACATTAGCTTCATAGCTAAAGAAACACCAAACGTGTCTTGGCTGATTGACTACAAGGAGGGCGGGGGGTGGGGGGGAGCAGGTGATGGACAATGCTAACTGTACTAAAGCTGAACTATCACAGCCTAATAGATGGTCCACTTTGAAGGAAATGAATTATGATGAACTGATTATTATAATGAAGTGAATTACTTTGAGCTGCAGGAAGAGCAGAGGGAGTGTTCAGCTGTGATTAAGCTGGGTCTGATGATGGTTATTCCACAGAGAGAGTCGACTGCTGTGTATTGCGGAGGAGCTGATCTCGCTAAAGGCCTCAGAACACTGGACATGGGGCTGTATGAATGCTGGGGGTTTGCATGTATGCATGATTTTGGGGGGGAGGGTTGCTTGCCCTGGCCTTTACCCCTTCATACAGCCCATAACCAGCCAACTGGACACAATCAAAAAAACAGCATTTGCATATTTTTAGTGTAGAAGCTTCTCTCCTGCAATACGATCACATTCCATGGGCGGAGTTATGAATGTGATAGCTGCGGAGCCCACTGTTTAATTTTCAAGCACTAAAGCACACCTGGATCCCAGGTATTATAGTTGGCTCTCACATTAGCATGCCTTTGAATATGCATTATGCATTTTTTAATGTACATGAAACACTAGAATTTCCCAGTGGACAGTGGGTCAAAGCTGCAGGTAAGAAGGCAGAACTGATGTGTAGGAATTGAGGAATAATGTGAGTAAATCTGGGTTTTGATGTGCTGCAATGTGTTTAACCGAGTAGGGGGATAATAAGGGGTCAACATAGGACGTGGGTAGGCAACAGGTCAGTTTTGTTGGGCCTAAAAAGGGGGGAGGGTAGTGGGTATGAGTATAAAAGTGCATCAATGCATCATCAGAAAGTGGTGATTTAATTGCTTAATGTGATAATCAATTATAATTATATAAAGTACAGTATGCACTAATTTTTGGGCTTTTTTGCTGTACAAAAGTGTTGCACTGAAATTGTTTATTCTTAATTTCCACAATGATAAAATATATTTTGTTGCCACTGTGTAAACAGTTTCTCAAATCAGTGTGTGTATAAAAATTATTCTGAATCGCACCAAAAGTATTGAATAAAATTGAATCATGATGAAATACAATAGTTCATGATGCATTGAATTGCTTTCTAAAGAATCATAATCAAATCAGATCGTTTTAAAATTTGAGATTTGTGTGATGCATTGAATCATTTCCAAAAGTGTCCTAATCAAATCAAATTGATCTGAATCAAATCATTTTGAAATGGAAGACTTTTTAAGATGTATTAAATCAAATCACTCCTTAAAGAACCATAATCAAAATGAATGTCTGATTCAAATCAGTTTGATGTTTGAGATTACAAATGACATTGAATTGTTTCCTAAAGAATCCAAATTTAAATGATTTTAATCTAATCATTTAGAAATTTTCATTTCATGATGCACTTAATCACTTCCTAAAGAATCATAATCAAATCGAATCTATTTGAATCAGGTCAGCTTGAAATTTGAGGTTTCGTGATGCACTGAATCTTTCTACAGAATCCAATATCTTTTAGAACCAAATCCATTTAACATTTGACATTTTAATATGCATTCAATCACTTCCTAAAGAATCATAACCAAATTATCATCAAATTGACTCTATCTGAATCAATTCAGTTTGAAATCTGAGATGTCATGATGCATTGAATCACTTCCTAAAGAACTAAACCTTTAAGAATCTAAATTGAATATAAACTTTTTGAATCAAATAATTTTTCATGATCCACTGAATCGTTCCCTAAAGAATCGACCCAAACCTTTGTGAGGTCTTTATCAGGGTTTTTTTGATTTTCTCCGTCCTCAGGATGACCCGAATGCCCAGAATAAACTGGAGGATCCGGTGAAGGCCCCCCCGCCGAAGGAGGACGAGTCACTGAACATCCAAAACTCGCTCACCCCCAAGCATGAGAACCACAAGATGCTGGGGGAGGAGAACTCCTCGGAGGTAAACTCCCTGCAGAACAACATGATGTGAGAAAAACGGGAAAAATAAATAAATAAAAACAAAAATTTACAAAAAACAACATGGCTCCACCTCCATCCAGCGCACCAACACCATCACAGCCAATCACAACACAGCAGGCCCTGCCCCCTCACCCCTTACACCCAGTCACACTCCACCGCAAAGCCCCGCCCCCTTTCCCCCTCCAGTCTTTTTCCCCATCGTTGTCCTACCCTCAACACCCTCACACGCACACACACACACACACACACACACACACACACACCTTCCCCTGCCTAACTGATCTACGGCATGCGTTGGTGTATTTTGTAAAAAGGAACAAACAAAAAAAGAATAATAATACATATATGGGGTTTAAAGTATAAAATGTTGTCATAAGAAGAAGAAGAAAAAAAGCTACTGAGAGGTTTTTGATGTTTGTCTGACTAATTCAGTGAGTATGTATAAATATATGACAAAATGCTTGGATTGATATAATGAAAAAAACACAGTGTGTCTTCGTTTTCATTGATGTGATTTCTAATCCTTTGATGTACTTGTTTTTATTTTGTACTTTTTTGGGAATACAGATTATGAACAGAAAAAAAATCAGACACTTGTTGAAATAAACCTTTTTAACATGAACCGCCTCGTCCCAGAGTGTTCCTGCTCGACCTTTCACCTCTCTTTTCTCCCACTCTCTCTCTCTCTCTCTCTCTCTCTCTCTTCCTCTCTTTGCTGCAGTAGCACTGCATGGCTTTATTATACCTTTGCAATTCCCTGAACTCAAACACTGATACTACAGATACTGATGCAACTTTCACAAACAACTGCTTATATTTACTAAAGCTACATCTACTCAAACTGCCATATAAGGCCAATTTATTGGAAACACCTACCTTGTGCTTCCACTAACTGGCCACTTTATTGGAAACACCTATCTTGAACTTGAATCATTCAAGCATGTAAATGGTTCTTTTAGTATTCATGGTTCTATATAGAACCATTGTCTTTACTAAAGAACCTTTGAAGGACCGTGTTTTTAAGAGTACTCAGGAGTCAGCGCTGCTGACTGTGTTTAAATGTGTCATTTCCCTCCATCTCCGTTTCTCTGCTCGCTGATTATAAATTCATACACAGATTTCTGACTGGATCAGACCGGCCGCTATCTGAAAGGCCCTCAGGAATCATGGGTAATTTCAGTGTTCAGTGACACAGAGTGCCGGTTACAGCCGCAAGACAAACACTCCTCCTTTTTCATCCTTCCTCCTTTCTCTCTCTCTCTCTCTCTCTCTCTCTCTCTGTCTCTCTCTGTCTCTCCCTCTCTCTCACTACATCTCACTTCATCTCTCTTCTCGCTACGTCTTACGCCCCCCCCCCCCCTACTATTACTGCATTTTTCCAAATTGAATTACTTAATTCTCCTCACTGGTTGCCGTAGTAACAGTGTTAGTGAGAGTATAAACAGTGTGAGGAGAGAGGGAGCGAAGGGAAAGAGAGAAAGAGGAAGGAGGGAGATGGAGAAAGAGACAAGAAAGAGAGAATAGAGAGTAATGAAGGCTCATTCTTACATTATTCACTGAATTACAGAATAATTCTGAACTGAATCTGTTTATTTATTACTTTCATCGCTTTGGTAACAGGTGATAATCACAATTCTTGCCAACAAAGCAACTTGAAATTCTCTCTCTCCCTCTCTCACTCTCTCGCGCTCTCTCTCTCTCTTGCTCTCTCTCTCCTGTGCTCTCTCTCTCTCTCTCTCTCTCTCTCTTACTTGCTCTCTCCCACTCTCTCTTTCTCTCGTGCTCTGTCTCTCTCTCTCGTTTCTGGTGAGATGGTGACTCTCATGTAAATGCTGTGCTGGAGGTGTTGTTACTATGGAAACTCGTTCAGATACTCTGGGTCATGAAGGACACACACACACAAACACACACTCATAAACACACATGCACACACACACACACACACACACACACACTGACAGTGTAACACCAACATATTTTTTCCACTGCCTTTATATACTCTCTCTCTCTCTCTCTCTCTCTCTCTCTCTCTCTCTGTAAAGCTGACCTAAATATGCAGTGGATCTGTTTTCCAGCTGTCACAGTGAAATATTCCACAGCACAAAATAAGCTCTGATGGTTTTCACTAACGCTGAGGCTGAGCAGAGAGTGAAAGAGTGAGAGAGTGAAAGAATGAGTGTGTGAGAACTTGGAGGATGTGTGTAATGCCCCACCCTGTGCATGCTGGGAATAAGGCTTCATCTCTGCGTGGTGATTGGCTGAGGATGCGGTGGAACGATGGCAGACAGATTCTCAGATGTGCTGCTATTGGCTGCCTGAGACACACACATAAGTTTGTTTTTATACAGTGTTAGGACGTGGGGTTATGCATGCATATGCTGCACCTATATGTAATAATAATTAACAATGTACCCGATATATATTACATACATACATAAGTAAATGTAATAATATATTCCACATGTATCTCATATAAACAAGTGTGTATACACACACACACACACACACACACACACACTTACACACTGTATATATAGCCAAAAGTATTCACCCATCCAAATCACTGAATTCAGGTGTTCCAATCACTTCCACGGCCACAGGTGTAAAAAAACCAAGCACTTAGGCATGCAGACTGCTTCTACAAACATTATTGAAAGAACGGGTCGCTCTCAGGAGCTGAGTCCAAGTCCAGTCGTGAAATTTCCTCACTACTAAATATTCCACAGGAGCGACAGCCACGTAAAATGACAGATCATGGTCAGCGGATGCTGAGGTACATAACACACAGAGGTCAGCAACTTTCTGCAGAGTCAATCACTACAGATCTCCAAACTTCATGTGGACTTCAGATTAGCTCAAGAACAGTGTAGAGAGCTTCATGGAATGGGTTTCCATGGCTGAGCAGCTGCGTCCAAGCCTTACATCACCAAGCACAAAGCAAAGTGCTGAATGCAGTGTTGCAAAGCGCTGGCACTGGACTATAGAGCAGTGGAGACGTTCTCTGGAGTGACAAATCGTGCTTCTCCATCTGGCAGTCTGGGTTTGGCAGTTGCCAGGAGAACGGTACTTATCTGACTGCATTGTGCCAAGTGTAAAGTTTGGTGGAGGGGGGATTATGGTATGGGGTTGTTTTTCAGGAGTTGGGCTCGGCCCCTTAGTTCCAGTGAGAGGAACTCAATGCTTCAGCAGACCAAGAGATTTTGGACAATTTCATGCTCCCAACTTTGTGGGAACAGTTTGGGGACGGCCCCTTCCTGTTCCAACATGACTGCACACCAGTTGCACAAAGCAAGATCCATAAAGACCTGGATGAGCAAGTTTGGTGTGGAAGAACTTGACAGGCTGCACAGAGTCCTGACCTTAACCTGATAGAACACCTTTGGGATGAATTAGAGCGGAGACTGCGAGTCAGACCTTCTCGTCCAACATCAGTGTCTGACCTCACAAATGTGCTTCTGGAAGAATGGTCAGAAATTCCCAGAAACACACACCTAAACCTTGTGGAAAGCCTTCCCAGAAGAGTTAAAGCTGTTACAGCTGCAAACGGTGGGCCGACATCATATTAAACCCTATGGAATGGATGTCACTCAAGTTCATATGTATGTGAAGCCAGACAAGCAAATACTTTTGGAAATATAGCACACACACACACACACACACACATTTTCTAAGCCGCTTGTCCCTCAGGGTCGTAGTGCTGGAGCCTATCCCAGCAGTCATCGGGCGGAAGGCAGGATACACCCCGGACAGGTCGCCAGTCCATCGCAGGGCAGTGTATGTATATATATATATATATATATATATATATATATATATATATATATATATATATATATATATATATTTCTGTAGAACAGACTCATATCACATTACCTACATTTAGAGTCAAGTTATTCATTCAGCCTAATGAGAAACTGTAGAACAGACTCAGTTTATATCACAATACCTACATTTATATTCAGTTATTCATTCAACCTAATGAGAAACTGTAGAACAGACTCAGTTTATATCACAATACCTACATTTAGAGTCAGTTATTCATTCAGCCTAATGAGAAACTGTAGAACAGACTCAGTTTATATCACAACACCTACATTTAGAGTCAGTTATTCATTAGGATACTAAAGTTAGTTGAGTGTGGATGAATGTGTGCCAGTGCTGGTGTGTGTATCTCCACAGGGCCGGATGACCATCGATGTGGAGCTCCATCTGCCCAAAAGTGTGAAGATTCTGCCCCCCAGCAGTCCTCTGGTGCATTATGATGTTTACCTGTACAAAGTGCCCAAATCTCCGGCCTGTAGAAAGCTCAGGAACCGGGTCACATGGAGTGACTCTGCCTCTAGTCCACTCAGCACACGCTCACTGCCTTCACTCAACCTCAGGAGGTCACGACCTCGCACCGCCACCTGCACCCCGTGACACCTGAACTGAAACCACAAAAACATACCGAAAGTGGTTTCCCCAAACATGGCAGATCAGCCAAGACATGTTTGAGGTCTGAGGTTTGGTTCTGTGGAATCTAGCACTGGAGCTAGGAGGCTAATGAAGCTAACAAGCAGGGTAGCTGAACCTCAAGGATTAGCATTGAGTCTCAAGGAATTAGCCAAGGCGTCCCAGAACAAAATAATATTCTTGTGATTTCTAGTTATTGCAATTTGTTTTAAATAACATAAATATAATTAGAGTAAAATACTAATATTTCTGTCTTTGACAAGAAAAACACCCATAATATTAGTAGATTCTTGTTCAGCTGCTATCTGGGAAAATCCTGTAAGTTATCAAATTTGTAGCCTATAATTGAATAATTTAGCATATTATCTAGCATCTGCTTGTTAGTCTATTATTTGATAGCCTTTGATTGGTTAGCTTGTAACTGATTAACCAGTGATTGGTCAGCCTATGATTGTTTAATGTGATTGGTTAACTTGTGTGATTGGTTAGCCTATGACTGGTTATCCTATGATTGGTTAACCTGTGATTAGTTAGCTTGTGTGATTGGATAGCCTGTGATTTGTCAGCCTATGATTGTTTAATGTGATTGGTTAACTTGTGTGATTGGTTAGCCTATGACTGGTTATCCTATGATTGCTTAACCTGTGATTGGTTAGCCTATGACTTGTTATCCTATGATTGGTTAACCTGTGATTGGTTAGTCGCATCTCAACTAATCGACTACATCTGTGATAAAGACAAAGTTTAAGGAAAGTTCTTGCTGAACTTTTCCTTCAAGCACAGTCACCTGGATCTTAATGTAGAAAAGAGAAGCCATTTGGGCAAAATGAAAGATGACCAGCATTTCAGCGTGGACTGTTCGGCAGAGCGATCATGATCAAGAGCAGCAACGAAAAGTTCAGCAAACCTGAAGTGCTTTCAGAAGAACTGATCACAGGAGTCAGCATACACTACAGCGGGAGATTCATAATCAATTATTCAATTAAACATACTGAAAAGATTAAGATTAGTGGATGAATCCTGTTCAATCACTCTTATTTCCAGTATAAGTTGGTCAGAGTGGATCAGCTATCGGCAGCTCTGTCTGAACATCCACAACAGTAGCTCACATTACTGCTAAGCTACCAAAAAAGCTGACCAGCTATCCACAATCATTAGCCAGAAGAAAGAAAATAGTGTCTATATCAGCATTAGTACATTAGCTAATGTTGGCTAATGAAACACAAGTTTTAACAAGTTAAACAGGCTAGCAGTTTACATGGACGTCATGGCAACCCAAAACATTTTTCTGGAGATATTTTAACCACAGATATTACTCTTGTCTATATTCATAAATGATCCCAACAACACATGATGAAGGGCCAAATCAAGTTCTAGATTCATTTTTAAGTGAATTTTAAGTCAATTTCACAAGTTTCTTTCACATGGTAGAAAAATAGGCACATATATTTGCTCATTATAAAATATATGTGCTATACATGATGTTTTATCTGATGCTAAATATGTTTAAATATTTAAATACATGCTTATATATTTTGCCATGAATGTAATAATTATATGTCAAAAATGTGTAAATATCCCAGAAAGCAGACAGTTTTGGGCCGATTCTGGCTTTCCTATGTGAGTGTTGGTTGACTACCGGGTAGATGTTAGGCATACAAGCCAGAAAAGGGCCAGATCTTGAACAGGTTCATACTGTTTTTCCTTGTTTCTACATTTGTGGGATAATTCTAGTGTGAATATTGTGGACCAACAGTTTAGTCGGGCCTGATTTGGGCCATATCCTTTAGTTCTATTGACTTTACAGTGTGCAGGCCACATTTGGGCCGAGGACCCAGCCATATACTGGGCCAGATAAAACAAAGGATGTGGCCCACAAGTGAGACAAATTTTGCTAACTGGGATATTACAAACTTGACAAATCATTTTAAGAAATATGTAAATATATAGAGGACCATTCATCAGGAGCTTATCATCCTCCTGGATATCTAAATAAATAACATTTTTTATTCATATTAAATTAACATTGAGTACAATATCCTGTGTGTTTGTGTGTTTGGTTGTTTGTTTATCCTCCAACGTCCACTGATCCTGGTTACGGTGAGTGAGATAAAGTTGTTAATGAATAATCTTTGGCTCTAATGCTGTTGGCATGGAGCACCGAGTGTATTGATAAAGTAAAAACCTGTTTTCTGTTTAAACTGAGGGGCTGGAGACTTATGTTCTTGTCTAGAACTAGGCTGGTCAGCTAGCTAACAGGCTAAAGGATAGCAAACAGCCTAAACAGCTCCATTATTAATATCACAGGCTTGAATTAAAGCACTTACAGTACGATTAACTGCAAAACATCAGAATAAAAGTCTAAAAATGTCACTTAAATGTCTTAAACGCTTCAAATGTCTGTGTTTCAGTCAGAAGTGGCATCAAATCCAGGCTTAGTCCCAGGTCTTAGACTCCATAATCCCTAAATAGTATTCTAGATATTAAAGTTTAGAAATTATAGCTTCTACAGCCAAATAGCGCATCATTTATCTAGTGTGGATGAGTCCCAAATGACTATTTCTTAGCTGTATTTTGCTCTGTTGGAGCAGGCAGGAGGCTCCATGGACCATGATGTTTGCAGATGACATTGTAATCTATGGTGAGAGTAGAGAGCAGGTGGAAGAGAATCTGGAGTGGTGGAGGTTTGCACTGGAGAGGAGAGGAATGAAGGTCAGTAGAGACAAGACGGAATACACGTGTGTGAATGAGAGGGAGGCAGGTGGAAAGGTGAAGATGCAAGGAGTAGAGGTCGTAAAGGTGGATGACTTCAAATATCTTGGGTCAACCATCCAGAGCAATGGACAGTGTAGAAAAGAGGTGAAGAAGAGAGTGCAGGCAGGATGGAGTGGGTGGAGACGGGTGTCAGGGCTGATGTGTGACAGAAGGACAGCAGCAAGAGTGAAAGGGAAGGTTTACAAGACAGTAGTGCGTCCTGCTATGATGTATGGTTTGGAGACTGTGGCTCTGTCTAAAAGACAGGAGGCTGAGCTGGAGGTGGCAGAGATGAAGATGCTGACATTTTCGTTGGGAGTGACAAGGATGGACAAGATTAGACATGAGCAGATCAGAGGGACAGTGAAGGTGGAGCAGTTTGGAGATAAAGCCAGAGAGGCCAGGTTGAGATGGGTTGGACATGTGTTGAGGAGGAATAGTGGATATATTGGGCAAAGAATGTTGGAGATGGAGCTGCCGGGTAGAAGGAGAAGAGGTAGACCTCAGAGAAGATTTACGGATGTAGTGAAGGTGGACATAGAGATGGTTGGTGTAAAAGTAGAGGAGGCAGTAGATAGGGCAAGATGGAGGCAGATGATCCGCTGTGGCGACCCCTAAAGGGAGCAGCCAAAAGAAGAAGAGGAGCAGCAGTATCCAGTATTTAAATCCCTACGTAGCGCACTATGTAGGGAGCAGGGAGCCGTTTGAGATTCAGCCCCAGCATGAGAAGAGGCCGTCGCTGGAGTGGTGTTAAATACGACTCGTGGTTGTAATGAGATGACCAAAAGGTTCTTATAAAGCGAAAGTTTCTGTACCAGAAGTGCTGTGATATCACATGTTCATTGTTATGAGACAAATTTTTTTTAAAAATCATGAAATGACCACAACATACAGCAATGGGCTACTGAACGTTCTTTTCCCCATTCAATGGTCCATGGTTGCTTGGCAACAACACCATACTCTAAAGGAAGTACATTTCTTGGCAGAATACTTGTTTATGTAGATTATTATTTATAATAACTTGAATCATTTCCCTGTGATACCATGGCAGTAACACATGGCCTCTCGTGGATTATTGCTTTATTACACCACTTTAGCTTCTTAATTAGATTCTACTGTGCTGTGTTCATCTCTGTATTTACAAAGAAAAACATGGTCTTTATTTTGTCTTATATTTGTTCTGAACCCTGCGTAGTAGATGTACAGCTGAAAATTAAAAGGCAATCACGCCAATTTTTCTAAATTCCTGCTACCTATTTCAGTGGTTGTGGTTTGGTGTGAAATGGGTCACTTCAACTGTAATTCTGTTGCTGACCTCTAGTGGTTCAGATTTATAATGCACTCGTGGAAGGAAGGCACTTCCACTAACTAGCTATTTTATCAGAAACACCAAGCATTGTGCTTCTACTAACTGGCCACTTTATCAGAAACATCTACCTCGTGCTTCCACTATCTGGCCACTTTATCAGAAACACTTACCAAGTGCTTCCACTATCTGGCCACTTTATCAGAAACATCTACCCTGGGCTTCCACTAACTGGCCACTTTATCAGAAACATCTACCTTGTGCTTCCACTATCTGGCCACTTTATCAGAAACACTTACCTAGTGCTTCCACTATCTGGCCACTTTATCAGAAACATCTACCTTATGCTTTCACTATCTGGCCACTTTACCAGAAACATCTACCTTGTGCTTCCACTATCTGGTCACTTTATCAGAAACATCTACCTTGTGCTTCCACTATCTGGCCACTTTATCAGAAACACTTACCTAGTGCTTCCACTATCTGGCCACTTTATCAGAAACATCTACCCTGGGCTTCCACTAACTGGCCACTTTATCAGAAACATCTACCTTGTGCTTCTACTATCTGGCCACTTTATTAGAAACACCTACCTTGCACTTCCACTAAGTGGCCACTTTATTAGAAACAACCACCTTATACTTCCACTAACTGGCCACTTTATTAGAAACACCCACTTTGTACTTCCGCTAACTGATCACTTTATTTAAAAAACCCACCTTGTACTTCCACTTTATTGGAAACACCTACCTTGTGCTTGCACTAACACGTTGACCACTTTATTGGAAACACCTACCATGTGCTTCCACTAACTGGCCACATAATTTAAAAAAACGCCTTGTACTTCCACTTTATCAGAAACATCTTCACTGGGCTTCCACTTACTGGCCACTTTATTAGAAACACCACCTTGCACTTCCACTTACTGGCCATTTTATTAGAAATTCATACTTTGTACTTCCACACACTGACCACTTTATTAGAAACACCTACCTTGTACTTCCACACACTGACCACTTTATTGGAAACATCTACCTTGCATTTCTACTCCCTGGCCACTTTACAAGAAACGCCTATAGTGTGTGATTTGGTGTCTCCAGAGCAGCAGGGGGCGATAATGAGCAATTTCCTCGGAACTGCAGAAGCAGAAGGAGACGCTGCAGTAGCGGAGCCGTGTGAAACACCTCAGTAACAGGTACAAATATTTATTACTTTATTTTTATTATAAATGTTTACGAATTTTTCACCTTATAAACATTTGAGTCAGTGGCGAGGCTGAGGTCCTATTCGCCAGCTTCTTTTTCGAATTTCCCGTTCCACCTTAAAAGGTGCAGCAGTGACACTCTCTGGCGCCTTTAACTGCTGCGCCATTTAAGGTGGAACGGGAAAGTTCTAAAAAAAAAAAAATGCAAACTTGAAACTTTTATAGACCAAATGCTATAAACTCAATGAAAAAAGGTAATATTTATATTTTTCATTAAAAAAAAGAATATTAAATAGCAAAAATGGCCTCATGGATTAATTGTAGAACTTAAATTATGTATAGAGGGTTTTTGTCTTTTTTTTGCCACCAACAGATATATTGGGAGGTTTTGCAGATGCGTTTTACACAAATTAACCCATATAGAGCATTTGTACTGTTTTTTTCTTCCTCTTTTCCTTTTGTTCTGAGTGAAAGTGCTGTGTGTTTCCTCCTGATAAAAGAGATAAAGACTGACACTTTATCAGAGGACTCCCATATAACCGCTCTGCTCACACGCCCTCTACTCATTTACCCCAAACACTCACATATGTTACATCTTAATCTGCACAGCTATAAGACAGAGAAGTTGTGTTTCATTCATTCTCTAGTCAAAGTACAATTTATTCATTTTTCAGTGTCCGGGAAAAAAAACAGAGAACACATTTTAAGGGAAAATCACACAACAACTAAATCTACTCTCAGCTGTGTGAGGGTCAGTGAATCACTGTTTCCCTTTATTCCAGCTTCCATTCTTTTCAGGAGACTCACTTTCAGCTCCTTAAAGAGTCTGCAGACACACCTCCAAAGTTCAGTCTTAGAAGCTGGTTGATCATTTTCTGCTTCTCAGAATTAAGTGTTTAAGATGTAAACAGAGCGAGTCAGAATAGTTCACAGTGGTGGTGATGGGAACCAGACGTCCACCTCTAAAAGCTCCCTTGCAGAAAGTTATTACATGAAATGGTTATGAATTCACTGCCTGATGAATGAGACACTGTTTTATGATAGTTTTGAGAACTTCAACTCCATTCATGGTGGAGGGATACATGCAGGGAGCTGTGGGGCAAAATCATCATCATCATCATTGTTGACCGCTTAATCCAGATAGGGTCGCGGTAGGCAAAATAGTCCCTAAAGAAAACGTATTATTTCAGATTTTCCACTATTTTCTATCATCAACATTCATATAAACTCAGAAGACTCGGGTAGGTTTGTGTCTAAATTTGTGTTGTAGTCATGGCAACCTCTAGTTCCCATCACCACCACTGTAAAGACATCTGAGTCTGTTTTTGTGGTTCAACAATTTGGTTAAAATATCTAATTGTGTTTTTTTACTAATATTGCAACTGCAATTTAAATTGTGGTTGATTTTGTTGTTTTTTTTTGGGGGGGGGGTTGAGACTTGACCCCTGAAGATTGCCAGAAAGTTGTGGTTTTGATGTCACAACACATGGAGGTTTGGCTGGATCTGATTGGTCTGACTCATCTACAAGCTGTTCACGAGCTCTGTGTTACGAGGTTGAATTTCCTCAACTTAATGTGAGCTCTAACAGTCAAATTGCAACTCTGGCTATTTGAAACCACTTTGAATGACTTGATTCACATCTCAAACACTGAATTATGCATAGAATTCCCCTTTAAGTGCTGGTTATCTGATGGGGACAGTGTTGCAGATGGCCGATCTCATTTTCTCTCCAGTTTTTCAGTTTCCAGGAATTCTTTTCTTTATTTGATTTATTTATTTATTTATTTTATCCCCCCCCCCCACCCCCTGTTTGACTCCCGCCTCCCGCCTCCCCTATGTGAGTGGATTATGTGATATCTAATCAGAAATATCTCCTTTAGCCATTTTAGCTGCTCGAGAGACAAATGTATGAATTGTGATGAGTTTGACTTGCTGTTTTGCATGAATGTTAGTGTCTTTTTAAACATAATGTCAGTGAGATCTTTGGGAAGATTTTGTTGGAGGACACATCTGGAACTGGTTAGGTTTAAGATTGGAAGAGTTAATGTGTGAATCGAGTGGGCAGAATTAAATAGTGGAGAAATAAATACTGATAGATTTAATATAAAATTTATTCATTGAGGCCTCTGTCCTGATCGTGAGATAGTCTTGTCCTGATGGAGCTCTCTGTCTTCACTCTGATGTGTTTTAATCGTGTTGATTCTTTGTGTTTGCAGGTGTGTGTGAGCGTGAGCTGAATGCAGAAGACGGTGGCTGTCCTGGGGGGTGGTATCGGGGGTCTGTCCACCTGCTACCATCTCAGCAAGAGCATACAGGTGTCTAAGGTAAACAGAGCTGTAGAGATGATGGAGCTTCATTTATATCCATTTTATCCGTTTTTGGCTCTGTAGGATGCTTAAAGTGATAGTTCACAGAAAATCGGATTACCCCTTCACCACCACTACCACCTACCCCAACCGAGACATGTTTGTGTCTGAAGAGCTATGCAGCCAATATCTTAGGGTTTCAGTTACATGATTTTTCTTTTGTGGCTGCCAATTTCTGGCTTTGCTGCTCCACAGGAGAGGTGAAAGATGGCCAAAATTACTCTGCTTACTTTGGAAGAGAAAAACGTTACCTCATTAAAATAGGCTGAGATCCTTATACATTTCCCCCCTGAATGCCTGGTCCCACTTAAACTGGTAGAAAGCTACCAAATTTGTGTTTTCCTGACATCTATATTTATCTTATACTCAGCCCCTCTCTCTGTTCTGGAGAGTCCTCCAAGCATTTAAGCTCTTTATGTCAGGGTGGGTGAAGGACTCATGGTGTTGCCTAAAGAGGAGGAAAACTCTGTGATCATAGGAGGGTAACGACATCGGCTAATTAACACAGATGAGAACTTTAGCTAATGTTATCAGCCAAGAGATAAACAGTCATCCCCCTAACGGAGCTGCAAACAGCTGGTATACTTCACTCTGTTTCTGGCGATTTAAATGACGTTTGAATTTAGAAACATTAACTTTAAATTTCGGACTGAATGTCGTGGGTCAGAAAACTCTGTCATGTTTCTACAGACGTGACTCTGTAAGTTTGCTAGTGCAGTTAGTTCAGGGTTCAGCTCCAGTGCTGCAACCCCTGCAATGCATAACTGTGGTTTCCTGGTTAAAATACCTGATATTATTAGCTACTTAATCCCTTGAGCTGAACGAGGTGAGAACCACAGAGAGAAACACTAAACTATACCATGCAGGGGCTCCAAGCCTGGAGTGAAGGTCCAGGTCTATGTGTCTCTCGTCTTTCGGCTTCTGTGGAGTCTTGCGTGTCAATCATTCACAAAGCACAGCAAGTTAAAGGTATCGTGCAGCTCAGTCACTCCCTGATTCGGTCCTCAAAATGGCGGTGTCTAGACAGCGTTACATGCGAAAGACAAGAATAGCTTACAAGTAGTGGAGGCTTATATCCCACCAATTAGCATGGTGCTAACTGCATGCCTGAATCATCTCTCTGTGTGGAGTGGTTCAGTATCTCTAATGGACTTCACTTTGGGTGAATTTCTTCTGTGTTCCTTTAGGTGGTGCTGTTGGAGGCGAGTGGGCGCTGTGGTGGCTGGGTGAGCACCACACGGAGAGAGGATGGAGCTGTGTTTGAACATGGACCCCGGGGGGTCCGACCGGCCGGGACCACGGGGAAATACATCCTAAACATGGTATTTATCATGCTGCATTTACACTGCAGTGTTTATATTGATGTTTATTTGAAAATGTGTACTAAAAATGTATTTAAACCGAGTTCATAAAGTACTGTGCAAAAACAGACCCTTTATTTACTTAATTTACAGCCAAAACGGCTTTTAAGTACAAGTTATCAATTTTCCAGGAGGTGTTTGTGAGGAGATTACATAAAATAATCCACTTGCATGAAGAAGGAGAAAGTCAAAGTGAAAAAACAGCAGTTCAAGAAATGATTTACAGAGAAAATGTGAGTCCTTACAACCACCTGGAAAAGCTGGTAGACCCCAAAACTGCCCCCATCAGATTAACAGCACTTAAAGCTTTCATCTTTGAAGAAGCTGAACGATGGACTGACCACCCCAGAGTCCAGACCTCAACACTGCTGAATGTGTTTGTTTACTTCAGAAAATCATCAACCCGTTTCTGAACTTTGGAGGTGTGTCTGTAGATTCTTTGGAGAGCTGAAAATGAGTCTCCTGAAAAGAATGGAAGCTGGAATGAAGGTGAAGAGAGACTCATTGTTAAATTTTTTGTTAAAAAAAATTTTTCCTGACACTGACAAATGAATAACTGGTAATGATGGTGGTTTTGACTCAAAATTAATCAAATAAATGGTCGCTGACTTTTGCACAATACTGTAAACAAATATCTTTTATTATTTAAACAGGAAGTGGTAAGATATTACATTTTAAAGCATTTATTGTTGCTATTTTGTTGCCCTATTTAAGTGCAATTATATCATTTTTATATTTGTAATTACATAAATTATTTACACTTGCTTTCCACAGTTTTCTTTCCACAAAACAGGACTGCACACACAATAATAACAACTTTTTATCAGTTCAAAAATCCCCTCTTCTACTTGTTTCAATGAGCTATGAGAAATAATCAGTGGTGGACAGTAACTAAGTAAATATAATTAGTTTTCATGTATCTGTACTGAAGTTTTTCCATTTTTGCTTTCACTCCACCACATTTCAAAGTCAAATATCTTACTTTTTACTCCACCACATTATGAGAAATCTGTCCTTCCTTTTGGTTTATGTGTGTATAAAAATGTAACATGTCAAAACAAAAGATGTGCGAAGCAAGAGCACCAATCAGGGCGCAACTTTGTTTTGAGCTTGTTTTGACCTGTTGGTCATACCGACCCAGTGCAGCACACGGTTCAACGTCAGTGCAGCAGTGTAACATTTTGGGAGAGTCTACCAACTTTGTGTAAATAGTCCACAATATAGAAATATGTCCACACATGCAGTCGTGACTGACGTGTCTTTTTTCTGAATTTAAACAAACACTATTTCATTTTATAGTAAATTAGTTTGGGCTGGTTTATGTTTATGAACAGAGGCCTACAGATCAACATAGTAAAGGAGCTCATTTGTGATCCTGAGTTTAAAGCAAGTTTTTATTAAACTTGTAACTAAGTTGCAAATAAATCTTAAACTGACACTTTGCTTGTTTGTAAAAAGTGATTTCAGAGCCACTCGGTTCTCCCTGATGGAAACTGTTTACCTTCAGTGTTTTGTGCTTATGATCATTTTTAATAGACGTCAGCGTCACTAATTAATGACGTTCTATTAAAAGACTGGTTTACCAAGAGAGACGCTGGAGGATTTTCACCTAAAATGAGTTAATGAAGCAAGTGTTTTTACATAAATGATAATAAGACATTAGAGCCATAATTAATCTTTCAGTACTTTTACTTTTGATACTTAAGTACATTTGAGGGAAAATACTTTTGTACTTTTACTAAAATGGAGGCCTGAAGGGAGGAACTTCTACTTTTACTGGAACTTTTACTTTTACCTTGGCTATGTCTACTTTAACAAGTACATGATTTGTGTACTTTGTCCACCACTGGAAATAATTTCTGTTGAAATTCTGCTTTTTTATCCCTAATGTTCTCTTCTGTGCTGTGCAGCTGACTGAACTGGGTTTGGAGAGTGAGATTCTGCCCGTTCCTCATCACCACGTGGCATCTAAAAACCGTTTCCTCTACGTAAAAGGACAGTTGCACAAGATGCCGTCCGGACTCGGGTACAGACAGTCCTCTCAATCCTTCATCTCTCCAAATATCTACACTATCTGTCCTACTGAGAGAGTTCAGCTGTTTTAAGGTCACCCACTGCTGGCCCAGCTTGTATAATGTCCATAGGAAAGCACTGATCAATATACTGAGACACTAGAGCAGCTACGCATAAGTCTAAAAGCCACTGATCACTGGATGCACCATCCAAATGTTTAAACCCACTGTTTTTAATGGAGGTTCACGTGCTGGCACTTAAGCACTGTTCATTTTGCCAATTAAATTACAGCCATGTTGAGAGCATGAGAGCACATAGAGACAGTAGATCACATGAGGCTTGAAATTTACACAAAGACAGCCAAATAGATAACAGATGCTGATGGTAAGTTAGCTCAGCTAACATTACTAGTCTAGCCTTGGTCAACTAGGCACAGTTCTTTTATTGAAGATCAAGTCTTTCCAAATCCACACTTTTTATACTCTTTTTGGGAAAAGATGAGTCAACACAGGCTCCTCCTTGCTCTTCCCAAATATTTCTAACTTTCTGACTTAAAGACCTTTTATCTCCAAAGTCTGTATTTTTACCACCCTTACTTCCAAATCAAGTAGTAAAATTTTTTTGAAATTGCGGCAGACCCAGGCTGCTCTCAGGCCCAAGCCTTCATGCTTTATTTGCTTCCCAGCACTGAGCTGTGGAGCAGTGGAACTGTGTTTTCTGGAGTGATGAAGCTCCATCCAGTACCTTTGAGATCAGTTGGAGTGACCCAGAACTGACCATCCAACATCAGCACCTGACCTCACTAATGCTCAATCAAATCCTCACAGCAATATTCCAACTTCCAGTGTAAAGTTTTCCTAGAAGAGTAGAGGATGTTACTGCAGCATAAACTCACAATTAATACCCTTCGTTTTAGAAGAAACGCTGAAGTCTACAGACTTTTGGACGTTAAAGGACCCATATCCTGTTATTTCTAGTATATTAAAAGAATTAGATTTTTTTCCAACTGGTGTCAGTGGAATTGACCATGATATATTTTGTTTTTCATTTGAGTTTGTGACCAAATAGTAAGTCAAAATATTCAGTAACTGCATGAAATAAATGTACATTTTTATTTTATTTTATTATTTATGTATATGTTCCCTTCAAATGAACATAGTGTTTTATGATCATCCATATTGCTATATGCTTACTGCTGAAAGCCAAAAATCTCAGACGCTCTTTGTATTATTTTATAAAAATATTTTTTACAGAGCAGATGACTGAAGAGACGCCGTCTGTTTATAGTTAATAGCCCAGATTTGTGGAAAAATGGGTCGACTTTCAGTAGAAAAAACATTGGGAGTTCATCTTCTTTTATTATAAGGGTTTAAAATTACATCACCATCTATTTGACTGGAAAGAACACAGTTACAGCCTCATACAACACTCACCTTTTGAATGTAGCTCATGAAATATGAAAGTTATGAAAAATATGACAGTGCGTTTTGGAACAGCCGGTGGTCCCAAGGAGTTGAAGAGGTTAATGAATAAACAGCCATATTTTATTTCTACATGACCAATTTCCAACCTCTCCTTATCCAATGCTGTTTTTGTTACTATGCCTTTAAGATATATGTAAATGAGCTGTGTTCTGATTGGCTGCCCTGTATTATTCCGCAAACAGAAAGCAGTCCAGGCTGAAGCACTCCCTATAATGTCAGCCTGAGTGAGCGAAGCTAAACAGCTATAGGTTGATATGGAAATGTGTTGATTTTCGTGTCATCACAATAACAATGAATTGAAAATAGGCTGATTTTGTAGGAATTAATGGACTCAAACTACACCAGACTAGATTTTCATGGTATATGGTCTTTAATTTTACCTCCTGAATGTGTTCCAGTGGGGTTGTGCGCACCATCCCTCCCTTCTCCAGTCCCATAATGCTCAGCGTGCTGAAGGAAGTTTTGGTCAGCAAGGGGACACAGGAGGATGAGTCCGTTCATGCGTTTGTGTCCAGAAGACTGGGCTCTGAGGTGAGTAAGGGTCATTAAAGGGATAGTTTAGCAAAAAAAAAAAAAAACTCTTTCCACAAAGTGAGTTGATCAGTCACGTCCCATTTGGTGTCTGATGTTTGCTTCTTTAGTTTTAGCAATGAAGATAATGTAGGCGACGCACAATGGAAGCATACACCCCACCAGTTAGCATGGTGTTAACTGCATGACTAAATTGTCACACACTTGCTTCAAAGCATGTAGAATGTCAATGCATTGTTTAATATCTCCAACAGGCTTGATTGTGGTTTCAGACACTGTAGCTGTGTCCCAATTCAGGGCCTGCATCCTTTAAAGGAAACAATCTATGAAGGCGTGTCCTTTGAAGGCTGTGTAGACCCCCAAAGGCTGAACTGAAATGCAGCCTGATCTACAGCGGATTTCCAGCACAGCTGTTCCTGCCCTTACTGCTGCATCACAAATATTATTACCGAATAGCCGAATATTTTGCATCAATAATTTCAAACTTTCTGCATAATTCAGTGGTTGAGACTTAAACAGAGATTCAGTGTGGCTTGGTGTGAAATGGTTCAGATTTCTTTACAGTGATAGTGATACAAATATACACAAATATAGACAGTGAATCTACAGTCTTCTGAGTTTATATGGAATGTTGATGATGGGGAATTTCTAAAATGGAAAGAAGTGGAAAATCTAAAATAAAAATTTCTTTGGAGAATATTTTGGATATTCTCAAAACTATCATGAACTATCATCACTTGGAAGTTCTCAAAACTATCATGAAACAGTGTCTCAGTCATCAGACAGTGATTTCATAACCACTTCATGTAGGAACTTTCTGTAAGGGAACTTTTAGAGGTGGACGTCTGGTTCCTATCACCACCACTGTGAAGAATTCTGATTCGGTAAGTTTATCTAGAACAGAGCATTTCACACCGAACCACTCTGACTACATCTTAACTGTAATTATGCAGACATTTTTGGTGGAGTTTCCCTTTGAGAGATTATTTGTGGTGTATGTTGTGTGTGTTCAGTTAGCAGATATAGCGATCGATGCTCTGTGTCGTGGTGTGTTCGCGGGGGACTCCAGGAAGCTTAGTGTACGCTCGTGTTTCCCACCGCTCTACAGTGCAGAAAAGGCCCGGGGGTCCATCCTGCTGGGGATGCTGATGGGTTACGGTGAGTGGACCTTTCACAGAGGAGTTGATAGACTGTACTGTTGTTAAGCTGTGGGTGGGTGTGAACATTGTGCTTGTATTAAAGGGCCCTACAGCCCTCTACAGCGAACTAGAAAAGCCTGTTTATTTCTCTGTTAAATGTCTGATGTTGCAGAAAAGCGCCCCCCGGTGGTCCGTTCAGCACTGTTGCAACGGGCTCAGAAGGAGCGGTGGGCTCAGTGGAGTCTCAGACGGGGCATGCAGGCACTTCCCGAGGCTCTAGAGGAGACACTGAGGGGGCATGAGAGGGTGGAGGTCCATTACAATGCCCCCGTCAGGAGGCTGGACAACACAGCAGCCGGCTGGGAGGTGAGACACATGCATTAAAGAGATAGTCTGGCCAGAAATCATATTTACACATCTTACCTAACTGTAAATACAGTCAGACAGGACAAGTTAGCTTTTTAATTTTAAACTGAAGCTCTGAGGCTAATATAGCTAACAAATGGGAGGTTATGTACACTAATTAGCATGGTGCTAACTGCAGTGCGTAATCTCTAATAGACTTGATTATGTGGTTTCTGACACTGGATGACACACTTATCTATAATCATAATCTAGCGTATGTCGGTGTGAGGCATACAGTTGTTACCATGCTAATTGGTGGGGTTTTAGCTTGCTCCAGATTAAAGGATCAAACTACAGACACCAAGCAGGTCTTGGCTGGTGCTACATTCAGGATAAGAGGGGGAAATAAAACAGTATTGTGTGAATTTTTGTTGTTGATTTCTCAAACAGATCAAGCTGGAGGATGGAAGCACGTTGAAAGCTGATCATGTGATTTCTGCTGTACCTGCAGCAGGTAAATGCTCAGATAGCACTGCTGTCATGCATGCAGTGTTGGGGCTGCATAATATAATAATATGCGATTTATCACATATCACTGTCCAAAAAAAGATCTCCAAAGTAGTAAATTAACAGAAGAAGGAAAAATGTATTTGTTAATTGTTACGGAACTGGCCATTGCCATACTTTTGATGTACTGATATGAGCCTCTAACCAATCACAGACACTCCTGATGGGTAATCTGTAGATATTGTGGTCATATACAAAAGTTTTAATGCCTCTGGTTAAGTCCTGTAAAGAGAACACACTTAAACATAGCACTTTTCTGCCGACCAGGCATAACGTTATGACCACCTCCTTGTTTCTGTGCTCATTGTCCATTTTATCAGCTCCACTTACTATATAGGTGCACTTAGTCCATCTGTTTCTCTGCATACTTTGTTAGCCCCCTTTTACCCTGTTCTTCAGTGGTCAGGACCCCCATGGACCATCGCAGAGCAGGTACTATTTGGATGGTGGATCATTCTCAGCACTACAGTAACACTGACACAGTGGTGGTGTGTTACTGTGTTGTACTAGTACGAGTGGATCAGACACAGCAGTGCTGCTGGAGTTTTTAAACACCTCAGTGTCACTGCTGGACTGAGAATAGTCCACCAACCAAAAATATCCAGCCAACAGCGTCCTGTGGGCAGCGTCCTGTGACCACTGATGAAGAACTAGAGGGTGACCAACATGAACTGTGCAGCAGCAGATGAGCTATCGTCTCTGACTTTACATCTACAGGGTGGACTGACAAGGTAGGAGTGTCTAATAGAGTGGACAGTGAGTGGACACAGTGTTCAGAAACTCCAGCAGGACTGTTGTGCCTGATCCACTATGACATTAATACAGACTGAACTAGAGAACCTGAACACAATACACCATCATTAACATAATAAAAACTGCATGTATATGTGTCCAAACCTATACATTAGCATGAGAACCTAAAATACATAACATATAACAAAAGCAGCTCCACGAAGAGAACTGACAAAAAATGAGAAAAATAAGATTTAATTAGCAAAAACAAAACCACAGAGAATCCTGGGTAGCCCCACCCCCAGTGCTGCAATATTTATATTAGTCTGTGAGTTTCTGCTGTTTATTGCAGTTTAAGAAGTGACCAATGACAATTAACAATAATATCCATCAGTAAAGCAACATTTAACTGAAACTATAACACTATGAATTATTCAAAACATGTTACATCAGCCCATATTATCAGTAATTGTATTTTTTAGCTCTATTAAACTGATATCAGTGTCAACCACAATGTTTCATATCCATTTTCATATCCATCCAGTGTTCATAAATCATATTTTGTCAAAATTATAAAGGCCTTCATCAAGTTGTTTTCAATATATTACAAGGAATATCATAATCACCATATATAGCAAATACAATTGTAATACTGTACTTTGTCAGGATCATTCAGCCCTGTACAAGATGAAGATAAGAAATTCTGTTTTCTTTTTGTGTATATGTGCAGCTTTGGCCGCAGTGCTGCCCCCTGCTGCCCAGCCTCTGTCACAACAGCTGCGAGGGATTCCCACAGCGACCGTAGGGATGGTCAACCTGGAGTTCAGCGGCTCTGTGCTGCCAGTAACGGTCAGTAGAATCACCACTATACATCATAATGCTAGAAAATGAAAGGGGAGGGTCACAAAATGTATTTTCACCCAACCTATATCATTACACTCACCACTGTTTGCAAAGCAACGGCAGTTGTTGCATTACTCTAAAGGCTGCGTCCCGATGCTCAGGGCCAAAAATTCACATTGTTTTTCATGAAGATATAATGAAGACACCGATTTCCAGAAGCATCAGCCTAAATGTTTGAGTCTCAGCAGCACAGAATTGTGACAAATGTCGAGTTGAACTGACGTGAAAGCTGCAATCTGGGTTTTCAGACTCAGCCACACTGCCGTAGATCGGATATGTATCTGATTTCAGTACCACATATGAAAGCGTCTCAAGTTGGAATTGAAAATATCAGATTCAGTGTGTTTATCTGTTCACACAGACACACAGTCAACTCTGTGTGTGAACAAAGCCTTAAATAAACAGATGCTGATGGTAAATTACCTTAGCTAATGTTTCTAGCGTATCGTTTTTTAGCTTGTATCTTTCAGCTCAAAAACAGCCAGTGTGTGAAGAGGCAGTAAACTGATACCAAACATGGTAAACTGTTTTTTTTTAATTTATTTTTTTTATTGCATTTATACGAGTAGAGCATGAACCTGGTGTTTAATGACTGCCAGCATTCTATAGGAAGATTCGATGGTGCTATATGATACTGCACTGCGCAACACAGCATGTGTGGTATGTGCAACCTTAAGCTGCTGATATTGGAAACACACGTTTGAAACAGTGTTCTTACATCTTTTCAAATACAAAATTATATTAAAATTGTAAGGTAAAGCTGTAGAGCATGGTGGGTTATGGTGAACTGTACATAACTGTGATGACTTACTCTATATATATATACACACACATACATACATACATACATACATACATATGAGACACACACACACAGTAGTGCTTGAAAGTTTGTGAACCCTTTAGAATTTTCTAAAAACCTGAAGTCCTAAAAGTAGATAAAGTGAACCCAGTTAAACAAATGACACAAAAACATTATACTTGCTCATTTGTTTCTTGAGGAAAATGATCCAATATTACATATTTGTGATTGGCAAAAGTATATGAAACTTTACTTTCAGTATCTGGTTTGACCCCCCTGTGCAGCAATAACTGCAACTAAACGTTTCCAGTCACTGTTGATCACTCCTGCACACAGGCTTGGAGAAATTTTAGCCCATTACTCCATACAGAACAGCTTCAACTCTGGGATGTTGGTGGGTTTCCTCACATTAGCTGCTCGCTTCAGGTTGTTTGGTAGAACGACTTGTGTGCTTAGGGTCATTGTCTTGCTGCATGACCCACCTTCTCTTGAAATTCAGTTCATGGACAGATGTCCTGACATTTTCCTTTAGAATTCTCTGATATCATTCAGAATTTATTGTTCCATCAATGATGACAAGCTGTCCTGGCCAAGATGCAGCAAAACGAGCCCAAACCATGATACTACCACCACCATGTTTTACAGATGGGATAAGGTTCTTATGCAAGAATGCAGTGTTTTCCTTTCTCCAAACATAACGCTTTTCATTTAAACCAAAATGTTCAATTTTGGTCTCATCCTTCCACAAAACATTCTTCCAATAGCCTTCTGGCTTGTCCACATGATCTTTAGCAAACTGCAGATGAGCAGTAATGTTCTTTTTGGAGAGCAATGGCTTTCTCCTTGCAACCCTGCCATGCACACCATTGTTGTTCATTGTTCTCCTGATGGTGGACTCATGAACATTAACATTAGCCAATGTGAAAGAGGCCTTCAGTTGCTTAGAAGTTACCCTGGGGTTCTTTTGTGACCTCGCCGACTTTTACATGCCTTGCTCTTGGAGTGACCTTTGTTGGTCGACCACTCCTGGGGAGGGAATCAATGGTCTTGAATTTCTCCATTTGTGCATAATCTGTCTGACTGTAGATTGGTGGAGTCCAAACTCTTTAGAGATGGTTTTGTAACCTTTTCCAGCCTGATGAGCATCAACTGCTCTTTTTCTGAGGTCATCAGGATCGGGCCATGATACACGTCCATAAACATGTTGTGAAGAGCAGACTTTGATAGATCCCTGTTCTTTAAATAAAACAGGGTGCCCACTCACACCTGATTGTCATCCCATTGATTGAAAACACCCGACTCTAATTTCACCTTCAAAACTGCTAATCCTACAGGTTCACATACTTTTGCCACTCACAAATATGTAATATTGGATCATTTTTTTCAATAAACAAATGACAAAGTATATTTTTGTGTCATGTGTTTAACTGAGTTCACTTTTAGGACTTGAAAATCTGATGATGTTTTAGGTCATATTTATGCAGAAATATAGAAAATTCTAAAGGGTTCACAAACTTTCAAGCACCAGTGTGTGTGTGTGTGTGTATATGTATATGTATATGTGTGTGTGTGTGTATATATATATATATATATATATATATATATATACATAGTTTTATGTATATGTTTGTGTGAATATGTGCATATATAGTACATATAACATGCATATACTTACATCGAATGTAATGTATGTTTTTTCTGTAAAGTTAACATTTTGGAGATACGAGGTTTTGTTCCGACAGCAGCGATATATAAAATATATAAAACCTTCTATCTCCATTTTTGTTCTTTTCCACTTTTTGGCATAATTTGAAAATGCCAAATGTTGCCCTTTACGTTGTGTATAAATTCCATGAATAATGGGCCAAAAAAAAAAAAAACAACCAAAAATTACTTGGAGAAAGTCTTTTTCCCTTGACTACCTTTAAAAGTAAAGTATGTTTTTTCCTTCCCCTGTAAAGTTACCATTTTGGAGATATGGGGTTTTCTTCCCACAACAGCAATATGTACATTTTCTCATTGTAGCAAACAAACACTGATGAAATTGACATTTAATGAAACTTAATTTGGAACTGAATCTTTCATATATTGTTCTGCTCATATGTGAGTTTGTGTGTTCTTTGTGTTTTCAGGGTTTTGGTCACTTGGTCCCCTCCTCTGAGGATCGGGGGCTGTTGGGGGTGGTCTATGACTCCGTCCCGTTTCCAGAGCACAACCGTGCAGGAGAACCTACAACCAGACTGACAGTGAGACAATAAACATTACACAGAGAGTCACTGGCCACTTTATCAGAAACACCTTCCATACAGGTTTACAATTCTGTAGCTCATCATTACTACACAATGTTTACAAAATCCAGGAACAGACGCTGGATTCGAGGACTAAATTTGAAGACCTCTGGACTACACTCTTAAGGGTTCTTTAGTAAAGAAAATGGCTCTGTATAGAACAATAAACACTCAGTGACCCTTTGCATGACTAAAGAGTTCTTTGCATCATGAAAGATTGATGGAGAATGTGTTGTAGACGGTTTTACATAGTATGCTTTTGGTTTCTTTATACATTTTTGGAGCCCTTTATAGCACCGAAAGAGTCCTTCTATTGCTACAAGCTTGACATTGTTGCAATAGAGGAACCCTTTATGGTGCTATATAGAACCAACTGCAGCACGTTCTCCATCAGAACTATTTCATGATGATATATTTTATGTGTCTATATAGAACTTCCCTTTCTAAAGAACCCTTGAAGAACCATCTTTTTGAAAGTGTAGAGAGCAGGCAATCTAGTCTCTAACTGTACACCAGCAAGGAGGAGCTACAAGGCTGGTGTTTCTGATAAAGTGGCCAGTCAATGTACAGCAGACTTTAGTGCACAGTTTCTATTTATTTGTCAGGGGCACTCAACTGTATGTGTAGATAAGCTCTGTTTTGATTGGCTGCCCTGTAATGTGCCTCGTTCAAAACACTCGGCTCTGTATATGTTTGGAGTGAGTGGGTGGGGCTAAACTGCTGTGAGCTTAATAGAGGTTATATTTAAATATGATGATTTGGTGATACATTATATATCAATATTTCACAATATGCATTTCTGAGTTACTGAACACTAAACGGCTGCATGATTCATTACAGAGAGGGCATAAAGTCACTAAGTGTGTTTACATGCACTCAGTAATCTGATCATAATCGGATTTCTGTAGTTATTTCATTATTTAAATGGTCTGTAAACAGCACACTCTGATTTCTTAGAGTCTAGAAATCTTATGAAATCTGATAAAGAGGCTAGATTTGAGCTCAGTAATCAGATTTTTCAGTGTATGTAAACTCTTTCTCTGATTTCTTTCGGGTTTCTCAGTCTGCACATGTGAAAACAGATGGCACTGATTACTGTCTGACTCCTGTAGACCTGGAGTTTCCCCATTATGTAAACGTGTTGATCAGATTACTGACAAAATCAGGGGGGTTGGGGGGGGGGGTGAGCACACATTACGTTGCAGTGCTTCCTGGGAACTGTAGTGCAGCTCATTGTGGAATGGGCTAATATTAATAGAAAATCACTTGCGTGACCCACGGGCCTAATGTTTGACACACAGGTCATATATCAAATGATTCTTTAAGTGTCTTGATTTTTCATTTTCCCACCTCTGACTGCAAAGGCTTTGTCTTTGCAGTAGCTCTCATTAAAGACAGGCGTAGTAAGAAATAATGCATGCTATTGTTGTAAATCTTCACCCGCACTGTCACAAACTCTCAGACTCAGCCTCTCTACCTCTGTCCCAGTCCATTTGTTAACAGAAGGAAATGCGTTAAACAAATGTTCCGCTCAACTCTGGCCATTAGGAAAAACATGAACAGAGCAGAAATAGCCTGCAGCACCACTACAACCACACAAAACCCTGAATAATTCACTCCTGCTCCACTTAAATCATGATTAATGGAGGAGGAAAACGCTGAGAACGGCCTTTTTCCTCCTGCAGAAAACAGGAGTCAGACTGGAGGGGCAGCGCAGTCACTCAGAGACTCTACACTGCCAACCTGCCAGACATTATCAACCGCTTATTAGTTATTGAGATTATAAATCATGAGAATATGGATGATGCTTTTAATAATCCTTTTATCTTTCTTTGATTCTTTTCGTTCATGCAGTTCAGGAATTAAAAAAAGCGATGAACGTTTCAGCTTCACAGCGTCCTCACCTTCAGATTCACTGAAGTTGATACACATGCATAATTGCATATAATAAGGAATGGTAATATAGACATTCCTTTAATAATCCCACAAGCTATTTTTGTCATTTTAGTGTGTAAAATTATATCAGCATGTTTTCTTATTTGCTTGTGCAGTCTGCTAATTTTCTCCACCCAGTTATCTAAGAAAATCATTTTAATAAACTCTGTGTTTGTTTGTTTTGAGATAATGATGGGAGGCTCTTGGTTTGAGGAGGTTTTCGGCCAGCCAGACCACGTGACGGAGCAGGAGCTGCTGGATCGGGCCGCTGAGGCGCTGAAGACACACCTGGGCATCACTGACGCACCTTTATGGAGTAAAGCAGCTGTGCTGAAGGTTAGTCTGTCTTTTACCTGCTGAAAACCAAAGCAAGATTTCTCAGTTAACCAGATAGCATAATCCCAAACTCAGACCTGTCCAGTAGGAGAGGAGGTAGGGAACGTTCCCATTGGCCCGTTCTCACTTGGAGCTTAAATTATCCAGCTGAGAAACCCTGCTCTGTGCATCTCCAGTCAGAAGTGCAAACATGCATATCACTGCTGTCAGAACAAAGTGACGTATGTTTAAAAAAGCAAGTTCACAATGGACGCTAAAACTGTTTCAACTTTCAGTGTAATTTAATGTAAGAAGACTTTATACTGATAATTCATGTTGTTCTAACTAGTGGTATCAGTCAGTCAGACAGTGACTGAGTTACAGAAATGGACTCTTGTAGGCTGATCCATTAAAAATAAATGTGGCAAAAATAAAGTGACACTGATTTTGACTCAAAACTCATAAACATAAAGCAAAGTTTACCATAACAGATAATAAATCATGCAATTATTGAGTGTATTTATATGCACTTAATATTTTGATAACTGCAGATAATCAGATTTTGTCAGTAATCCGATCAACACGTTTACGTGATCTTGACTAGATGATGGGGAAACTCTGGGTCTTCATGAGTCAGACAGAAATCAGATTTCTGCTTTAGAACCAGCCAGTAAACTCACAGAAGACGACGTGATGTAAACTCAATGTAAAACTCAAACTTCATGCTGCAGCTCTTTAAAAAAAAAACTTGGAAATATGAACATACATTATCTAGAAGATAAAGAATATTTAAATACTTCTTTTCATCAAGCATGTATTTGGTTTCAGCGTCGCTATAAAAGGTTTGGCTGCATCTCGCAGCGATGCTGCTCACTTATTTCCAGTGCCGCCATCTGTTTTCACACATGCTCAGACTGAGAAATCCAAAAAAAATTGGAGTAAGAGTTTTCAGCACGGAGAAATCTCATTACTGAGCTAAAATCCAGCCTCTTCTAGACCTTACTCCAATCTAAGAAATCAGAGTGAGGTGTTTACATGACCATTTGAATAATCAGATAAATGCAGAAATCCAGCTATGATGGATTATTGAGTGCATGTAAACACACTCATTGTTTTAGATTTTTTTGCAGTGCCTCTCACTTTTTAAAAGCTTTTTACATTTTTAAAGGTTATAAATAGATAAATATGAACATTTCTACTGAAATGAAGGTGTTAATAGTGAGTTTGTGCTGCAATAACAGCCTCTACTCTTCTGGGAAGGCCTTACACTAAATGTTGGACTACATTGGTACTACATTGCTGTGAGGATTTGATTGAGCATTAGTGAGATCAGGTACTGACGTTGGATGGTCAGTTATGGATCACTCCAACTCATCCCAGAGGTATTGGATGGATCTCCATCACTCCATGGCTCCACTACTCCATAGCCCAATGCTTCCTCTGTTAACACACATATAGCTAAAGGCCAATGGTCTCTACTATAGCAGTAAGATTGTGATAGTTTGTCCCTGTTTGCTTCATCCATTAATTTAATCTGAAGTCGTAGTTCCTCTGCTGGCCACCTGGTGCCCTCAGCTACATCTCACTGAGGTACTACTGTTCCTCTTCTGCTCTCCTTCTCTGCCCTGCTGCTCAGTGGTCCCCCCACGTCCCTCTGGAAGCAGCCTGAGCCAGAAACCCCTGATCTGCTCATGAACCTGAGCAGATGGCCGGAGACCCGCTCGGTTTGCCCATGTGCCGTCCTCTCCTCAGCTCATATTAGAGCTCCAGGGGTCAGCACACACTCAGCCTCTGCATCAGAGATGGGGACGACTCTCAGGAGTGAGCAGTCATTATTGAATGGCGTGAAGGACAAAGGGAAATAAAATACCATGTTGATATATAAGCTGAGTAATGTGCACAACTCTCAGTGGGGATGATAGGCTCAGTCTTATTCAAATATACTGCATTATTCAGTGTGTGAGATGTAAACAGAGTGATTCAGAGTGGTTTAGTGTGAAAAGGTTGATTGTAGAGTGGTGGTGATGGGAACCAGGAATTGCCATGACTACAACACAAAGAAAGACATTTTATTTTGTGCAGAGAGTGCTGTAAAATCACAAAATGTCTGCCTGAGAGTTCTTGGAGCAGTTGGATCAATCATAAATAGCCTGGATAATGTCAGCCTGGACCTCATGTTTATTCAGGAATCAGGCTAAGTGACCATTACAATCAAACCATGCTGTTTACATCATATTAATATCTTACACTTGCAGTCTCTCTTTGGGGGTTGATGTTCCTCAATTTTTCTTTCTAATTTAGTTTAACTAGGTCTTCTTCTATCACATGATGGTACCAAGCTGGGAGGCTGGTCCCTAGCATGTGCTTCTTCTGGGACACGTGCAGCTCCACCACATCATCTCAAACCTACACCAAGGCGATGACTTATAGAGCATTGCTAACTGGTAATTTTATTAAACCAGCTAAGAGTCACTCATGTTGGAAAACGTGACCAAAGCAAAAGAAGAGTTATGCTGTCTGGGACTCTTGGTTATGGGTGGCTGGGTCATCACTGAGGATCAGATTCACAGCCTCCCAGTGAAAGAGCTAGTGCTAGTAGAGATCTTCAATTCTGGACCTTTTTCAAGTCCTGGAATTTGCAGTCGCTGCCAACCAGTCAGTTACATTAATAGTTCAGTTAACTATCTGTAAAATCCAGGACCAGAAACTGGATTTAAGGTCAGTCTTTGATGACATAATGCAGCACTAACGCAAAGCAGCTCAACATGCTTGAAGAAGAATGCTAACTGCTAATTCCGTTTACGTCAGCAGACATGATGCATCACTCTAAATGTTGGGTGATGGGGCAAGAGGCAGGACCACCCTACCCACTCTGAGAGTGAGGGACCTGTTATGCTCTCTTGGACTCCTAGTTATGGATGGCTGTGGCAACACTGAGTGCGTTTTCATGCACTCAGTAATCTGACCATAATCAGATTTCTACAGTTATCTGATTATTCAAATGGTCATATAAACACTCCGATCTAGAAATCTGATTAAGAAATCTGATAAAGAGGCTGGATTTTAGCTTAGTTATAAGATTTCTCAGTGCTGTACACCGTTACTCTAATCTCCTTTTGATTTCTCAGTCTACGCTTGAGTGGAAACAGACGGTGGTACTGGAAATAAGCAAGCAGCATTGCCACGAGACTCAACAAAACACGTTTGGAGCGACGCTGAAGCCAAATACATGCATGACAAAATTAAGGATTTTAAATATTCTCCATCTTCTTGAAAAAGAAAAGCTGCGGCATGAAGTTTAATTTTCGTTTCCATCACTATTGATGACTTTCACAACTCAAAACTGGATTCAAGAACTCAAAACAACTCAAGACCTTGGGAGAACAGCTAATTCTGTAACGTCACACAGGATGCATCACGCTGAGTGATGGGTGATGGGGGAAGGTGCAGGACCATCCTACCCACCCAGAGAGAAAGGACAGTTTAACTCACTTGTACTCCTGGCTGTGGCATCACTGCAGCATTAGCAGGAATCAGACGTACGTCTCCCGAAGACGCATAGACAGTTGCACCACTTGGGAGAACACCAGCAGTCTTAAGCTGTAGTCACATAGAATGTGAGGAAAAAAAAGTAATGAGGCAATAAAAGCTATTCGACTACTAATGGCGCCCCCTTGGGGAGTTCTGTGAGGTGCTTCATTCTAAACAGTCAGGATTGAACAGCCTTTTCTATTGTGTTTTCAGTCAGGCTTAAACAAATATGTGTAATTTTATTTTCAATATAGGCCTACAAAAATTATTAAATCTATATTTAATTCCTTAAAAAGCTCTTTATGGTGATGTACGTTTGTTGTAGCAGTAGCTAATACTGCTTCATACAGTCTAAGAGTGAGTACAAATCTAAGAGTGAGAGTGGCCATTTAATGTCATCGTGGCCCTGAATGTTGTATTTATTCTGGAAACTCATATTGCGATAACGATAAAAATATGATGGATCTTGCAGGTTTAAAATGTAAATGCTGTAAGGTTCCTTCTAGAGTTTCTGCACCCAGCTTTCTGTTTGGCCTAGTTTGAACTCCACTCTCCTTGAGGTGAAGAATGGCAGACACTTGGATGCTCCACGGCGTCTGTCTCTAAAAAAAAATTGTGACCTCCGCAAAGGCCGGTGGGGTCGTCCCACTGGAGACGAGGAGGAGGAAAACAAGCTGTTCATCTTTCACACTCCAGCTGACTCACCCTTGTAGTACACAAACGCCCACAGACACCGATGCATTTCTGCTCGGATCATCGATTTTTGACTCAGCAATCTGCTTTGCTCCTGAACCTACATGGCCAAGAGTTTGGGGACACCTTGCTACTTGTTATAAGAGTTAAACACAGGGCAAGTTTTGAGTATACCCAGTCCATATATAGACAATAAACAAAATCAGCCTGTTTTTAATGCACTGTTTTTGTGGTGTGGACCACAAGTGCATTTAAATCTGTCTGCCTGTTTGGGCGGCACAGAGACGCGATGGCCAGTCGGACAGGGTAAATTGCCCAAGGTGTGAGTGTGAGAGTGAGTGTGTATGTCTGTCTGTCTGCCCTGTGATGGACCTGCGACCTGTCCAGGGTGTATCCTGCCTTCCGCCTGATGACTGCTAGGATAGGCTCCAGCATCCCCGTGACCTACAAGGAGAAGGGGTGTGTGTGTGTGTGTGTGTGTGTGTGTGTGTCTGCCTGTTCTGCCCACAGCAGTTTAGCCCCACCTACTCATACAGAAGTTATAAGGAGTGTTTCAGCCCATTCGTGAGGTGCAATACAGTGCAGCCAATCAGAGTCCTTTCAAAAGTTTGGGGACACCTCACAACAGACGTGTGTGTGTGTGTCTCTGTTTTTGTTTGTTTTTCAGTTTTTGACATAATTTGAAAATGCTTGTTGTCCTTTAAATTGTATGTAAATTACATGATGAATGGACCAATTTTTTATTTTTTTTGGTGATGTGACAAAAATCAAAAATGACTTTAAAATGGACTGTTTTTGCAGTTTGGATTGTATGGGGAGTGAACAGCACACTTTGAAACTTTACCGTTATTTACACATTACATTAAAGTTAAATTTAAAAATTTTAACTTACAGTAAAAATATTTTTCCATAATATGGATCCTTTAGGCATGGTGGCGTGGTGGGTAGCGCTGTCGCCTCACAGCGAGGAGGGCCTGGGTTCAATTCCCCGGCCGGGTGACCGGGGTCCTCTCTGTGTGGAGTTTGCATGTTCTCCCTGTGTCTGTGTGGGTTTCCCCCGGGTTCTCCGGTTTACTCCCACAGTCCAAGGACATGCAGGCACTGTCACTGTGTGTCTGTCTGCCCTGCGATGGACTGGCGACCTGTCCAGGGTGTATCCTGCCTTCCGCCTGGTGACCGCTGGGATAGGCTCCAGCACCCTCCCGTGACCCTGAGGCTTAGAAAATGGATGGATGGATGGGATCCTTTAGAAGAGTTTGAAAATCTCCCAGTCCTCACACTTCTACTATGCTGTGTGTGTGTGTGTGTCAGTGTTTGTGTGTTATGTACATACATTGATAGAACCAGTTCCGTGCGTCCACTCGTGTTGATGTTCAGAAAGCTGCTCTTGCTGGATGTTTTTACCTGCAGGATGATTCAGTGTGGGTGCTGTGGGTTTGGAAATGCTGCTGTGTGTGAGTAATTCCAGTCCCAGTGTGATCTCAAAGAAGCTGTTTAAGCTCAGAAAGCTGTGCTGAAACAGACACAGCTGTACTGAATCGTGGACAGAGCTGTGTTGAAACAGGGACAGAGCTGTGGTCTAACAAAAACTGTGCTGTAAGAGCTCTGTTGGAACAGATACAGGACTGTACTGTAACACAGACAAAGCCCTGGAGTAAAAGACAGAGCTTTGCTGTAAGAGACACATAGCTGTGCTGAAACAAAGGCAGAGCTGTGCTGAAACAGAGGTGGAGCTGTGCTGAAACGGAGGTGGAGCTGTGCTATAACAGAAACAGAGTGTTGTTATATTTTTCAAGTTTGATTTTGATTTCCTGTTCTATGTTTTTATCTTTTTTAGAACTGCATCCCGCAGTATCATCTGGGACACTGGAAACGGCTTGGTAAGCTCACTTTAACTAAACTGTGCATTAATAACTAATATTAACAATATTAGTTAGCACTTACTTAAACAAATTAACACTGCTACTAATGCAGCTGTGTAAAAGATCTACACAGCATAATTATGATTATTGCATATATACGTACACAATTTATTAAATATTATAATGCTGTAATTATGCTGTATTTTTGTTACAGCTACTCACAGTTCGGTTAGATTTATTAGTGGTGTTGACGCTACTATATAACATACTAATGCTTTATTAGCTGATATTATTTAATTCGTCACCCATCACACACATATGTATCAATATTAATGCTTACATCTAAAAAATTTTTTTTAAATCATATTTTTTCTCTTGCTATTGCTTATTCTCTATCCATCTCTTCTTTCGTATTCTACTTTAAAAATGTAGTTATTACAGTATGCTGTTGTTGAGCTGCTGTTAGGATAGAAAATGAGCTTGCTTGGTCAGTAAAGCAGTTTTGATTGTTCTCAGAAACAATGAGGCAGTACATCAGTGACGCCAGCCTGCCGCTCTCTCTGGCTGGAGCTTCCTATGACGGCGTCTCCATCAGTGATGTCATATCCAGTGGTCGACAGGCAGCAGAGAGACTTTTGGGAAAAGTCTGAGCTGACCAAATGTGGCTTTAAAGGAACTCTAGTGAGCTCACTTTACATAGACTGATTGTGATATTGTGAAATTGTGATCTGCAGATGAATGAGTTTAAAGGAACACTTCAGCTTTATTATTTGCTTATTTAACCTAATCCCTGCCTGCTGTTCTTTTGATTAGCACAGACAGTCATCTTAACACGTTTTCCTCAACTTAGAAGAGAATAAAAAACACACTAAACAGGTGCTGAAGCAGCTGCCCATTGACTTCCATTATAAGTCTGTTGCTGTAAGTGAGTCAATGTGTTTTCTGTTCTTTACTTGTAAAAATAACTGTCTGTGCTAATCGACTGTACGCTACAGTAGTAGTGAGAGATACAACGTTTCATCCTTCACAGCAGTTGAAACTCTTTAAAGGTGTTAGTTTTATCATTAATGTTGTACCAGTATGTAAATAAAAGCAGATAATGTGACATACAAACAGGTCACAACACACTGACTAACAGGTCACAACACACTCCCTCACCTCTCAGTTAGTCCTGTTTATGGTCAAAGGAGTGACATCAGTTCCTAATAAGTCAGTGAGTTAATGGGGAAAGAGATCAGAATGAAAAGCTGGTCTCTTGGGGTTAGCTGTTAACCATTAGCCTAGCATGTAGACTAGCTGGCTCTCTGTGCACTCTGCCTATAGCTCCTCACTTGGCCAGCTGCTTCAGGCGACACCTGAGTTTCTCAGCTAAAACTAATAGAGTGAACAGGTGTAATATTTGAGTGACCCTTGTAGATTAAAGCTCAAGTGTGAGAGACAAATGAGACAAACCTACATTCAGCAACGTTTAGAGGAGCTGCTGTGGGCTTTACACACACTCCCCTTCATCTCGTTAGCATCAGAAAGAAATACTGACATCTGACTGTGTATTGTTAATTTCTGTTTCGGTCAAAAAAAAATTGATTTACTTCAGTTGTTAAATATGACTCTTGTTAAAAGTGAAGAATCACCCGGTATGCTGCATTCAGGTGCTCATCATATAGTTGTATATATCAGGTGGTTAACTAGTAAATATGATGTTTTGGTGCGCTCAGTTCGGGTGCTCTTTCATAGATACGCCCAGCACATAGGAAAGAAGCATGGAGGTCTGGAGAACAGAATTCTGCTTTTTATTCGCTGATAAAAAGCAGACAGATCAATAGAAGAATTTTTTTTTTTCACATTCGTTTGCAAGTTTAGTGTCTTTCACTCATGGAAAATATTACATCCTATGAATTATAATCTAGAATCCTAAATTGACCAGTTTAAATACTACTTTTTTAGCCGTTCAAGCAAAAAGTTGGAAAACGTTTCTGACACTCGAATGCAGCATAACATGCCATGTTAATCTGTAAAAAAAAAGGTTTACTTAAGCATTCAAAGTGGTTTTAAATGAATAAAAAAATAAATAAATAAATAAATAAATAAATAGTAGATCATAGACTGTCATAAATATGTAATCTGAATTATACAGTAATATAATTTTTTTTCAGATACAGCAAATAGAGAGGTTTAATAGTATTGGGTTAAAAAAGCTGAAGTTTTACTTTAAAAACTTTCATATGTCAGTAACACCAAGTATTTAAATTACATGCCAATATTATAAACGTAATATTTATCCTGAATTAAAGCTATTTTTGCGAGTGAAATATTAGTTAAAAAGCAAAACACTGGTGTGGTATATACCTAAATATTGTTTTGCTACTGCTATGCATCAATGAATTGTAACATGCCTGTATTTAGTTTCATTCTGAGCTTATTTGTAGCTGTGGAAGGTTTATAGACGCTCAATCATCAGTTTACAATTTGACTTCACCAAGAATACAATTAGAAATTCTTTGAGTAAGTATTCAGTAGAAAATTTTATTTGTTTTAACCTCAAAAACCTAATTCTAATTCTGTTCTTGGCAGGAACTTTAGGCTCAGGGAAAGTTTAAAGGGGAATCCACTGTTTTGTTTTGTTTTGTTTTTTTTCTTTTCCATAATTCAGTGTGTGAGATGTAACAGAGAGATTCAGAGTGGTTTGGTGTGAAATGGTTCAGATGTCTTTACAGTGGTGATTATAGGAACCAGGGGTCACCATGACAACAACACAAATATAGACATTTTATTTACTATCAAAACCACCAGTGAGGGTTCTGTGAGGGAGCTTTAAGAGGTGGATGTCTGGTTCCTGTCACCACCACTGTGAACAATTTTGACTCTAAGTTTCTCTAGAAGAGAGCATTTCACACCAAACCACTCTGAACCGCTCTGTTTACTCTAGACCACTTGTGGAAATGTTGAAAAATCTGTGATAAGAAGTTTCTAGTTGAATGCTGAATGATATAGTAAAGCGTCTGTAAGCCATCTGTAGTGGGCAGTGCCGAGTGAACGCTGGTGAGAGGTGTGTTTAGCTCAGGTGTGGTGATCCTGGCCTCCACGCTCTGATTGTGTTGTTTAGCGTGAGACACGTTCAGCCAGCCATGCAGCAGAGCACTGATCTGTGCCTTTTATTAGCGTGAGAATGTCCTACTGATTGTGAAGAGACTGTGTGTGTGTGTGTGTGTGTGTGTGTGTGTGTGTGTGTGTGTGTGTGTGTGTGTGTGTTGCTAATGCGTACACAGTGTACACACAGAGAAAAAAAATTACCCCCATACACATACAGAACATAAGTATGTTTCCCTTCTGAAATGTGAGGTGAGATTATAAATGTGGATTGTAGCCCAGATCTGTACTGCTCATCAACGGTTTGGGGACACTTAGCTTTTTAGAATGATCTAATACAAATTTTTGGTTTCCTCTGTGTTTATACACACACAGTACTGTGCGAAAGTTTTAGGCATCTAAACAAATTTGTAAACAATTTACCTTAGCAGTGAGTTTATCACAATATACATTAGAATGAATATCATCAATTACATCATGAGCACAATTTACTGAAGCAATGATTGGTCAAACCAGGAGCTGCTTTTTAACTACATATAACACTTTTCTCAGCAAATAAACACAGACTACACAAATAGATTTTGAAAATGTGTCTTGGGTGCCTAAGACTTTCATACAGTACTGTGTATACAGTGGCTCTTGAAAGTTTGTGAAGCCTTAAGAATTTTCTATATTTCTGTATAAATATGACCTGAAACATCATCAGATTTTCACACAAGGCCTAAAAGTAGATAAGGAGAACACAGTTAAACAAATGACACAAAAATATTATACCTGGTCATTTATTTATTGAGGAAAATGATCCAGTATTACATATTTGTGATTGTGATTTTATATTTTGTTTAATTTTTTTTCTAATGTTAAACTTTCAAAAATATAACTATAACTTGTGTACTAATATTTGCAGAATCTAAAATTAGCAAAATCTGTTCTGTGAAGGATGTGTTAACTTGTCATTGTTTTTCTAATAATAAACATTTAATTTGTCCAGGGGTGTCGAAACGTTTACATATGACTGCATATAGGCCACGCCCATTTCACCCCTTTGTTATGATGTTAGTGCTCAAACCTCTCAGGTGCTTAAAGCACCTCCGGACCAGGAGAGTTTCAGCATGTGCGAGAACTTACTCAGTGTCACATTCACAGCTGTATTTACTGCTGAATTTAATTATGATCTAAGGCCAGGGGTCCCCGACCTGTTAACAAGCAGTGTATGATTTAATGGACAAATACAGTTTATGCATAATGTGAACTGAGTGGAATGTATTTTTGTACATCATGTGAATACTGAAATAATTTTGAAGAAATGCAAAGTTGTTTTGTTGTGTTGTGATGTGGAGAGAGTTGTTTTTGAACAAGAAAAAAAACAGGAAAAGGAAAAAAGGGTGTGGTTCATACGTGATATGTCTTATGGGGTGGACGATATTTTTAAAATATATCATTGAAATACTTCAAGAAATTTTTGATACACGATACCTCACGATATTCGTTTGATAAGACATCTGGTCAGCTGGAACAGAGAAAAAAAGCCAGCAGTGTTACATTATAAACCATTACAATCAGAAACTGTGAAACTGATTTTAATTCAATATTTGGTACTAAATCCAGTTAAAAGGGACTAAGTTTGCTCTCTTTGTTATGAATATAATGATAATCAGCAGTTGGTCAGTTTGTACAAGTGCTGACGATACACGATACACACACACACACACACACACGCTATATATATATATATATATATATATATATACACACACACACACATATAAACTTAGCGCAAAAAGTAAGGAAATTTGTGTTTGGTAGATTATTTCTTTGTTGTAACAATGCTTCTTGGCAATAAATCTTTTACCATTGGAAAGCTTGATAATTTCCCTTTTAAATGGTACCACATTTGTAAGGAACATGCATTTGTCAGATGACCAGTACAGCTGAGTATGTGGGTTGCGCCCAAATCTTCTCTGTCATTGCCAAACGGCTTATTTTGCTGTTGCTATTGACACTTGTTTTGAGCTGTTCTGCAAAACCAAGTTGCGGCATTATTTGGAGTGAGCCCTAGTACCATCTAAAAGGCCAAGTTCCATATAACAGGGGATGTCAGCGACAGGCCGCGAAGAGGGCGTCCCAAGAAGATCGTTTCCTCACCCTGTCAGTACTTGGGTACCGTAGGCTGTCTTCTACAGATTTGCAGTCAAGGTTTGCAGGACAACATGGCTGACGGCTCTCTGCCCAGACAATCCGGAACAATCTCCAGTCTCGTCGGGCTGCCAGGAGGCCTGCCATGAGTGCCCTTCACCGTCAGGCCTGTTTGCACTGGTGTTGGCAACACATGCACTGGAACCTGAACATGTGGAGGAACGTTATGTTCAGCGATGAGCCCAGATTCTGTCTACGGCGGTTGGATCGTAGGGTCAAAGTGTGGAGAAGACGCAGAGAATGCTATGCTGATTGCTGCACCAGTAGAGTTACATCTTTTGGTGGAGGCAGTGTGATGGTGGAAAAACAAGGTTTGTCATCATTGGAGGCAATCTCAATGCAGAGAGATATCAAGATGAAATTCTGCAACCAGTGGCAATCCCATATCTCCACAGTCTGGGACTGAACTCTATTTTCCAAGATGACTATGCTCGTACCCCACACAGAGTGGGGTTTATCAGAGACTACCTCCAGAATTTGGGAGTGGAGTGGATGGAATGGCCTGCCAGCAGTCCTGACTTCAACCCCATTGAACGCTTGTGGGATCAGCTTGGGCGTGCTGTTCGTGCCAGAGTGACCAACACAGCCGCGTTGGCTGACTTGCGACAAATGCTGGTTGAAGAATGGGATGCCATCCCACAGCAGTGTGTGACCAGGCTGGTGACCAGCATGAGGAGGAGGTGCCAGGCTGTTGTGGCTGTATATGATTCTTCCACATGCTACTGAGGCTCCTGTTTGTTAAATGAATAAATTGTTAAATTGGCAATATGTCTTGTTTCTTCAAACTTCAATCATCCAGTCCACCAAACACCAAATGAGTATTTGAATGGTAGAATAAGCTGTTTGGCATTAACAGAGAGAATTTGGCAAATTTTTCATGGGGGCAACCCATGAGATCTACTGCTCATCCCCCAAATGCAGGTTCCTTACAAATGTGGCACCATTTATAAGGGAAATTAACAGGCTTTCCAAAGGTATAAGACTTATTGCCAAGAAGCATTGTTACAATAAAGAAATAATCTACCAAACACAAATTTCCTTACTTTTTGTGCTAAGTTTATATATTTATATACACTGCTCAAAAAAAAAGGGAACACTTAAACAACACAATATAACTCCAAGTAAATCAAACTTCTGTGAAATCAAACTGTCCACTTAGGAAGCAACACTGATTGACAATCAATTTCACAGCTATTGTGCAAATGGAATAGACAACAGGTGGGAATTATTGGCAATTAGCAAGACACACTCAATAAAGGAGTGGTTCTGCAGGTGGGGACCACAGACCACTTCTCAGTACCTTTCTGCTTTCTGGCTGATGTTTTGGTCACTTTTGAATGTTAGTGGTGCTTTCACACTCGTGGCAGCATGAAATGGACTCTACAACCCACACAAGTGGCTCAGGTAGTGCAGCTCATCCAGGATGGCACATCAATGCGAGCTGTGGCAAGAAGCTTTGCTGTGTCTGTCAGCGTAGTGTCCAGAGGCTGGAGGTGCTATCAGGAGACGTGGAGGAGGCCGTAGGAGGGCAACAACCCAGCAGCAGGACCACTACCTCCGCCTTTGTGCAAGGAGGAACAGGAGCAGCACTGCCAGAGCCCTGCAAAATGACCTCCAGCAGGTCACAAATGTGCATGTGTCTGCACAAACGGTTAGAAACCGGCTCCATGAGGATGGTATGACGGCCTGATGTCCACAGATGGGGGTTGTGCTCACAGCCCAACACCATGCAGGACGCTTGGCATTTGCCAGAGAACACCAGGATTGGCAAATTGGCAAATACAGGCACCCTCTGCTCTTCACAGATGAAAGCAGGTTCACACTGAGCACATGTGACAGACGTGACAGAGTCTGGAGATGCCGTGGAGAGCGATCTGCTGCCTGCAACATCCTTCAGCATGACCGGTTTGGCAGTGGGTCAGTAATGGTATGGGGTGGCATTTCTTTGGAGGGTCGCACAGCCCTCCATGTGCTCGCCAGAGGTAGCATGTCTGCCGTTAGGTACTGAGATGAGATCCTCAGACCCCTTGTGAGACCATATGCTGGTGCGGTTGGCCCTGGGTTCCTCCTAATGCAGGACAATGCTAGACCTCATGTGGCTGGAGTGTGTCAGCAGTTCCTGCAAGATGAAGGCACTGAAGCTATGGACTGGCCCGCCTGTTCCCCAGACCTGAATTCGATTGAACACATCTGGGACATCATGTCTCGCTCCATCCACCAACGCCACATTGCACCACAGACTGTCCAGGAGTTGGCGGATGCTTTAGTCCAGGTCTGGGAGGAGATATATACTGTGTGCACAATTATTAGGCAAGTGAGCATTTTGAGCATATCACTTTTAGGCATATTTTCTAACTCCAAGCTGGATAAACTTGAATGCTTAATGGATTTAAGCATAGCAGGTGATGTGTCTCTGTGTAATGAGGGAGGGTGTGGCCTAAGGATGTCAACACCCTATATCAAGGTGTGCATAATTATTATGCAGCTTTTTTCTTTAGGCAAAATGGGCCAAAAAAGAGATTGAACTGACTCTGAAAAGTCAAAAATGACCAAATGTCTCTCAGAGGGATGGAGAACTCTTAAAATTGTTAAAATATTGGGGTGTGATCACAGAACCATCAAACGTTTTGTTGCAAATAGTCAACATGGTCGCAAGAAACGTGTTGAGAAACAAATTAATTGCCAAGGATTTGAGAAGAATCAAGTGTGAAACTAGCAGGAACCCATTATCTTCCAGTTCTGTCATATTCCAGAACTGCAACCTACCTGGAATACTAAGAAATGCAAGATGTTCAGTGCTCAGAGATATGGCCAAGGTAAGGATGGCTGAAACCCGACCACCACTGAATAATACACATAAGCTGTAGCATCTAGACTGGTCCAAGAAATATCTGAAGACAGATTTTTCAAACTGATGAAATGAGAGTGACTCTTGATGGACCAGATAGATGGGCCCGTGGCTGGATCAGGAACGGGCACAGAGCTCCACTTCCTGTCAGAATCCAGCAAGGTGGAGGTGGGGTACTGGTATGGGCTGGTATTATTAAAGATGAGCTGGTTGGACCTTTTCGGGTTGAAGATGGGCTCAAAATTCCCAAGCCCACCAAAGACACTTTCTTTAAGCAGTGATACAGGAAGAATTTGCATCTTTTAAAAAGAGAATGATTTTTATGCAGGACAATTCTCCATCACATGCATCCAAGTACTCCTCTGCATGGCTCGCCAGTAAAGGTGTTAAAGATGAAAAACATATGACATGGCCCCCTTCCTCCCCTGACCTGAACCCAATTAAGAACTTGTAGCTATATCTAGCTCTGTTCTTCTTTACATTAGACTCCTTTTAAGTTCCTCAGAGAATCTGCAGATACATCGAAGTTCAGTCTCAGAAGCTGGTTGATGATTTTCTGAAGTGGTCAACACATTCAGTGATGCTGAGGTCTGGACTTTTGGGTGGTCAGTCCATTGTTCAGCTTCTTTGTTTGATGTGTCTGTCTCCTTTTATCAGTAAGGTTCTTCTTGATCAGCTACACATCCTTTCAGACCCACAGCGCTGAGTTGTCTTCTCACAGTGGAAAGAAGGACAGAAACACCTGTGGATGTTTTCAGATCTGAAGCAGCTTGATTTTCTCCTTTCTCTCAAAGATGAAAGCTTTAAATGCTGTTTATCTGATGGGGGCAGTTTTTGGGGTCCACCAGCTCTTCCAGGTGGTTGTTAGGAGCCACATTTTCTCTGTAGCTTTTAATCAGTTCTTGTACTTGATGTTTTTTATAAGAAATGAAATAAATGAAGGGTCTCTTTTTTGGCACAGTGCTGTATTTAGGACCTATATGTTTTATGCATTTGTAAACCTTCTAAACTCAGGAACCAAGAAGAAATGCTTTTGTTCGTTTATAACATGAAACATGGAGTTTTTGTAAACACTGCTGTATAAAGGCAGGAGTGTTTTGTTGCTGTAGGTCAGCTGTTTCTCTGTATTACTACTGAACTGAGATTGTATGAGAACACTCAAGAGAAATACAAGGTGACACAGCGCTGTGAGTGAAATCTGGTAAACACTTCACGGTGGAGGGAAAATTCACTGTCACCTTGAAATTGGTGTTTGTTTGCAGCCGAACGCTTTGCACTGTTTATTTTTTTCCTCCAGGCGCTTCGACAGTGCGTGATTGGACTATTGGCAGATGATGAGAGGATGAGGGGAGGATGAAAAGAGGAGAAGTTGAGCCCCGTCAGCGACGCTCACATCCTTTTGTTCTTGTCCTCATTGGTTTTTGTGCTGAACCCGTCAGAATTGATTCCCCGCCTGCTTTGGGCTCAACTCAGAGAGGAGCCCTGCCTGCACGCTCTGACATTCATTGTTTTCCATTGTTTGGAAATTCCGAAGCTGACAGCTATTGTCCTGAGAAAGACTCTTTAGCCTTGTTTTTGTTTTCTCACCAATTTTCCTTTTATTGTCTCCTTTGCGATGTTTATGCTGGCAGCAGGAGTCCGGCTGCTCACTTGGAGTGAAGTCATTCAGCCTGAGCTTAATAATTGTTGTAGTCGTGGTTTGAGAAAGGTGGAAAAGTGAGGCTGAAAGCTTTTGTAAATAAGTGATAATTATCGTAAATAAACAGTTATGGTATAACATATATTATATAACTTCAATGCTAAATAGCTAACTTACTTATAGCTAGCTCTAGCTATATACCTTTGGGGCAACAAAATCAGTTCTTTATGGGTCTAGTGTAACCATGGATATAGGTGTAGCATAACCATGAGTGAAATAGGTGTAGCGTAACTATGGAAATGGATGTAGCATAACTATGTAAATGGGTGTAGTGTAACCATGGAAGTAGACCTAATTTGACCATGAAAATAGTTGTCGTGTAATCATGGAAATAGGTGTGGTGTAGCATTACCATGGAAATGGGTATTATGTAATCATGGAAACAGATGTAGCGTAACCAAGCGTAACTCTGCAAGAATGTGGATCTCCAGGGGGAGGAATAGAGACCACTGGTGTAGGGTGACCATGTAAAAGGGTGTAGTGTGTGATGGAAACAGGGAAGTCCTTACATTACCATGGAAACAGGTGGAAAGTAGCCATGGAAGTGGATGTAGTCTATGCTAACGAAAATGAGTGGTAGACTGTGTTTCTACACATGGTCCTTCAAAGGTACTTCAGTAAAGAAAATGGTTCTATATAAAACCATGAACACTCAAAGAACCACTGCATGCTTAAATGGTTCTTGGCATGGCAAAATGGTTCCTCAGATTCATGGTGTTGGTTCTATATAGCCTGGAACAATAGGAAAACCCTTTTTGGTGCTATATAGAACCAATACATGGATGTATGAAGAACCATTTCAGCTTGCTAAGAACCAAGCCAAGTCTTATCATGGCAATGGGTGTAGTCTACTGTTCCATGTATTAATAATGGTGTATTCAGATGGATGTTTATTAATCAGGCCAGGCTTTTATTCGTTTTCATCTGGCTAATGAGAGCTGGGCAGTCAGAGTGGACCCCACATTGTTTGCACATTTCAGCCACAAACTCTAGATCCCTTTGAAAGTGATTCTCTATGGTTTGCTATTTACTGTTATTTTGGCCAAAAAAAAAAGAAATATATTTCACACCTGTCCACCGTGAGTGAAATGGGTGTATATACGCCAACTTAGTTTTTATTGCGTGTGCCAGTTTTTTGAGGGGGGTTTGTGACATTTGATGTCGTTTCTATGATTCATGGTTCCCCTTCCCAATCAACTTCTGCTTCAAAACGGAGGAAAACAAGCATATGGCGGCGTCCACAGGCCTGAGAGACGGAAGCATATGGCTTCAGGAGAGAGAGTGGAACGGCATGAAAGGAAACACGCTGCCGTTTCTCTGCAGCCATTTGATGTCTGATGGAGTCGAGAGCTACTTTAATGGTCCACGAGGACGACATGGCTGCCGTCCTTTCCTGGCCTTCTGACAGGAGGCGTAGCATTGAAGTAGCATTAGCCGCAGCACCGGAGAACTTCCTGTCCTGCTTCTCTGTGTAAACTTTCGGCTGCGTTTATTTGGCTCGGCCTGTGAGTTCTGTAATTACCTCTCTGTTTACACTGGAGCTGACGCTAATTCATGCAGATAAGCAAACTGTTCTGTATTTTCACAATGCTTTTTTTTAAAGTTATTCCTTTGATGATTAAGTTAATTGAGTCTGAAAGGAGATCAAAGCGTTTTGCTTGTACTAAAGTAAATATTTTATACAGAAATGCTTTTGGGGTCAGAGACACGATCACATTCACACATTAGCTTTTATCACCTCCACCTGTTAGCATACAGGACTCTCTCACTCTCTCACACTCTCTCATCCCTCACACTGCCTCCCCCCTCTCTCATTCTGAGTCTCTCTCTCTCTCTCTCTCTGTCTCACTCTCTCTCACACACTCTCTGAGTCTCACTCACTCTCACACTCCCTCCCCCCTCTCTCATTCTGAGTCTCTCTCTCTCTCTGTCTTACTCACTCACTCACTCTCTCTCTCACTCTCACTCTCACTCACTCACTCTCTCCCTCACACTCCCTCCCCTCTCTCTCTGAGTCTTTCTCAAATTCAAATTTGCTTTGACACATGTCCATTTGTATTGTCAAAGCTCAACAAAAATGATCTGTATATCAAAAGTTAGCAATAAATAAAATAACAATAATAATAAAATACAAACCGAGATTAATATATGATAATGTAATAATTAAGATGAGAAAGTGTTAATCATCAATTAATCGTATAAAAGTATATGGAATAATAAAACAAAACCTACTGAATATGTGTGTGTAGTTTATAACAGAAAAGAGAAAAAAAATATCAAATATATTCATGCGATTAAGAAGGGAGAAAGGAAAAAAACAAAACAAAAAAAAAAATATATATATATATATATATATATATATATATATATTTGGTGAGGATCTGTCTCTGCTTCATATCTTGGACAGTAATAAGATATTCAGCCAGTCTGTATTCGTGTTTTAGGGCCAAGAAGCAGTTCAGTCTGTTTTGTGAGTGAATTTGGTGTTTCCAGTGTTGTTCCAGATTGGTTTTTATGCTTTCTTTAATCATTTGATTTACTCTGATTAGTGTTTGGGAAGCAGTGATGGTCAGAGATTTTGGGTTGTTGGGGGTCAGTGAAGTCGTCAGTCTCTGTACCAGCTGACACAGGGGACTCTTTTCAGGGTTCAGCTCCTGAGATCGGAGTGCCTGCAGTGTTGTTTTGGGACTTGATTTAAGGTGCATTCAAAATTGAAGTGTTGTTTTTTCAGGGTTCGTGATTAGAGGGAATCTGCCTAATTCAGCCCTGCATGCATTTGTTGGTGTTTTTCTTTGGACATTTAAAATCATTCTGCAAAATTCTGCATGCAGGACTTCAGTGGGATGCTTGTCCCATCTAGTGTAGTCACGATGACTGAGCGGTCCCCAGACTTCACTACCATACAGCACAATGGGCAGGACTACACTGTCAAAGATCCTTGTCCAGAGTCTAATTGGGACGTTAATCTTGTGGAATTGTTTCCTGATTGAGTTGAGGGCCCTGCAGGCCTTTTCTTTCAGTCCATTCACTGCCAGACTGAAGCCTCCTGAGGCACTAATCTTTAGTCCCAGGTAATCATAGGAAAGTGTTTGATCCAGGGCGGTGTCTCCTAGACTGAACATATATCTGCTTTCCTGAGATCTGGCTTTCTTTTGGAAGATCATGACTTTAGATTTGTTTGGGTTTACTATCATGGCCCAGTTCTGACAGTACTGCTCTAGCAGATCCAGATGCTGCAGTAGCCTCTTGTCAGTGAAGCCCTTTTCAGAGAAATTTAACTTCCATCTGGTTTAGTGTCAGGCCAGGTGTTGCAGATTGCTCCAGTAACAGTACTAAATCATTAATGTATAGGTTAAATAGAGTAGGGGACAAGCTGCAGCCCTGCCTGACACCACGCCCTTGAGTGAAGAGATCTGTCATTTTATTGCCAATTTTTATTCCACATTTATTATTGACATACAATGATTTAATGATGTCATAGAATATACCCCCTACACCATTTTGGAGAATTTTGTAATATAAATCTTCTTGCCAAATAGAATCAAATAAAATATAATTTTTTTAAATCTATAAAACATGTGTAAAACATGTTTTTTTGGTGAATATGCTAGTGGATTAGGGTGTGTAGGGTGTAAATGTGGTCAGTAGTGTGATGATTTGATAAAAAGCCAGTTTGTCCTTTACTCAGGACACTGTGTTTGATAAGGAAGGCCTGTATTTGGGCGTTAATAATACAACAGAATGCCTTCCCCAGGTTACTGCTCACACGGATGCCTCAGTAGTTATTAGGGTCCAGTTTGTCTCCACTCTTGTAGATTGGGGAAATAAGCCCCCAGCACCAGATCTCAGGAAAGCAGCTGGACTGGAGAACCATGTTGAACAACCTGAGCAGAGCCTGTAGCAGCTTGGGGCTGCTGCTCTTCAGCATCTCTGTCCTGATGCTGTCGGGGCCGCAGGCTTTTCTAGGTTTAAGCTTTTTGATTTGGTGATTTAATTCTTCTAGTGAGATTTGGTAATCAAGTGGGTCTTGATAGTTTTTGATACTTAATAATAGTGTTTTTAATTTGTTCTGTTGCTCTGGGTTGA